>NW_006929828.1:0-3902 GCF_000298275.1 Orycteropus afer afer
GGAGCTGTTGCATTGTGGTAAACTGTGGTCAATGTCATGAGGCAAAGTATATGTAAACTGCTATATGGAAAGTGAATTTGCTCTGTAAATATTCACCCAAATCACAATAAATAAATAAATAAATAAATAAATAAAGACCAAAAGTTTGTGATATGAGGCATGTGTATTTGAATGCTTCACTTGATTGTATTTATTTAAAGCTAAATATTATATATATTAAACTGTTTTAAGTTAATACTTTTTGGTATCAGATATTTAAGCTCAAAAAAAGAAATTTAACTTTGTGCTAATTAGAAAAAAAACAAAGCTAATAAAAAGGTAAGAAACTTATAAAGTCAAGTCTTAAGAGGGGAAGAAAAGTGGCAGTTTAAAATCCATCTTAATAGCAAAAGCCTCAGTTCTAGAAAGACAGGGGTTGAACCACAGCAATAGCAAAAACTAATCTAGTAAGCTCTCTATAACATTTATTCCCAAAGTAGGACATTTTTAAATAAAAGGTAACACAAAATATGTATATATTCATATATATATATATATATATATATATACATATATATATTCGTATGTATTTTATATGTATGAATATATATGTATATATATTCATATGTATATATGCATTTACTTATGGTGATGGAAGATATTCCGATAGATTTACAAAGGGCTGGCCTCTGCACATAGGTGCCTATATTCTCAGAAAGCATGGATTGTTGTTGTTGTTATGTGCTGTGGAGTCAACCCTGACTCATAGCGACCCGTCCTTGGGTTTCCAAGGCAGTATCACTACAGAAGTAGGATTGCCCAACTTTCCTTCTGAGGAGTGGCTGGTGGGTTTGAACTGCCAGCCTTCTGATTAGCAGTCAAGTGCCTTAGGCACTATGCTACCAGAGCTCCACAGATTATTGGGAGAGAATTGGATAGAGGATAAATACAGATAAACCACTAGAAATGGTTAAGATTAAATATTTAGATTCTACTTAGAAGATTAATTACATTAAAGCAGAGGTAAGAAACAGAGGAAAAGGGAATGTCAAGGGAATATACAGTGGTTAGAAAAAGAAAGGGCTGCAGGGAAAGCATAAGGTCTGGTGGCTAGTGGGTAAGGAAGGCGCTTGGCCGCTAACCAGCCAAGATATATGTGAGTAAATGAAACTGGACAATTTAATGTGGTTTTGTATTTTTCTCTGTAAGTTTAAGAGACAGAAATAATTTGGATTTCTACATAAAACTCTAAGATAGAAATATGTAATGATTTCATAAATATATATATTTTTATTGTACTGTCTCATTTTGATATGTCTTGTTTAATTTCTGATATTTGAAAGTGGTTTTGGGTGGATTGAATTCATAAAATATTAACATAATAGATATTTTCATTTACACAAAGACCTGTAACAAGTGAGAGTTCTATACTAGTATCATATGCAATTAAATTAAGGGCATATGTGGTTTTGATAAATAAAGTTTATCAGATGACATATGCAAAATATATGAATTTTGTATCATGATTCAAAGGAGGCAATTTCAATCAAAGCCTCAAGAGCTGGAGTTTACAAATAATTTGTATATAAAGTACCTCCTTGGTCTTCCTGCAGAAAATTAAGCACTCTATAATAGGCCTGGCACTGAATGGAAATAAAAGTAGCTGAGAGAATCACTTGCATTTATAAAATGCAAATAAAACACTTCTTGATAGATTAAGCTGCTAGGGGAATGAGGAAATGTATGGTATATAAAAGAAAGTGTTTTTTTTTTTTTTTTTTTGCAGAATTTAGAAGAGCTAAATTTTAATGGACTTTGTGAAACAGAAATTAAAGAGGAGAATCATGAATTAATTTGTGAAACATCAACTTGTGTAAATTAATTTGTCCTTTTATTGGGCAATAAGTCATTGTGGTTGAACCAGATGGTGATTAATTGAAACTTTTTCCATTCTCTTAAAGCAGACTAATTCTTGGAGTCTCTTCTAGTAGCTGAATATTATTACCAAGAAAGGAATGTTGTTGTTGTTGTTATATGCCGTCGAGTCGGACCCGACTCATAGTGACCCCTCCTTGGTTTACCAAGGCAGAATCACTATGGAAGTAGATTGCCCCATCCCGCCAGCCTTCTTGTTAGCAGTCAAGTGCCTTAGGCACTACGCTACCAGAGCTCCAAAGAAAAAGAAAGGTATAGAAACCCAAATCTTCTGCCTCTGAGAAGGCAGATCTGACAGACATGAGGATGCCAAAGACCTCCAAGTCAAAACCAACAGAAACACATGAAACCAAATCTGTCATTAAGCACCTACACATCCACCAGAAGGCAGAAGAATGAATCTAGAACCATATGCATGGATATGCATCCTTTGCAGGATCCCTTCTGAAACTAAAGTAACAACATAGAAAATGTTTAGTTTCATTCAGTGCTTTATAGTTCATACTGATATTGGTGTTAGCAATTTGGAACTCTTACACAACTGAAGAAAATAATCATTCATTAGCACTTGTGCAGGAGAAAAGGTGCTATAGTTATGGAATCCCTCAAATCAAGTAGAACTTCATAATTTTAGAACAGAGTTAGAAATATCAGTATAAAACTTTTCTTAAAAAAAATAGCTTTGACATTGAAATAATCTAAGAGTAATGTTACCTCATCTTGCATGCTAACACCCAAATGTTGGCCTCCAATATTTTTTTCCTAAAATAAAACAGTGATCTTTGGACAAACTTCTCTGTCTGTGTTGGCCCATCTTATGCCAGAAGCAAGAAAGCTTTCGAAGATTCATAAAGTCACAAAAAAAAAAAAAAAAAGAGAGAGAGAGAGAGCGAGAAAAGAGCAAATAAAATAAAACAAAACTAAAAAACCAGGAACCTACATAAAGAAGTTACAATTGGCCATTTTTGCCAAAAAATTAGAATACATCCACTAACCAAAAACCAAACCAAACTTACAGCTATCAAGTCGATCCTTGGGTTTCCAAGGCAATATCTTTACGGAAGTAAATTGCCCAACCATCCTTCCAAGGAGTGGCTGGTGGGTTTGAACCACCAGCCTTCTGGTTAGCAGTCAATTGCCTTAGGCACTAAGCTACCAGAGCTCCCATACATCCTTGTCGATTGAAATACATTTAATCTATGAAAAAGTCATGTTCCATAATAGTGAAGAAAAAGAAATCAACATTAGGTATTTGAAAAAAAAGGTAAAAGTACTAGGATTTATTACTACTGGGCCTTGTTATTTATTTGGCATTACTAATAAATATTGTATTGGCTTAATCATTGTACCAATAAAGAATACAAAAATTAAGTAATGCTAAATATATCAGTCAGAAGGCATTTTCTGACACCAAATAGGAATGTCAGTACAAAGAATCTATAATTTGTGACTGCTTGGTGTTGTTGTTGTTAGGTGCCATCGGGTCGTCTCTGACTCATAGCAACCCTATGCACAGCAGAACGAAACACCACCCAGTCCTGTACCAGCTCCATGATTCTTGCTATACTTGAGCCCATCACTGCTGCCACCATGTCATTCCATCTCATTGAAGGCCTTCCCCTCTTTCGTAGACCCTCCACCTTACCAAACCTGACATCCTTCTCCAGGGAATGGTCCCTTCTGACAACATGACCAAAGTATGTGAGACAAACTCTAGCCACTCTTGCCTCCAAGGATCATTCCAGCTGCACTTCGTCCAAGACAGATCTGTTAGTGCTTTTAGCAGTCCACGGTACTTTCAGCATTCTTGGCCAATGCAACAGCTCAAAAGCATCAATTCTTCTTTGATCTTCCTTATTCATTGTTCAGCTCTCACATGCATATGAGGTGACTGAAAATACCATGGCTTGTGTCAGGCGTACCTTAGTCTTCAAGGAAACATCTTTGCTCTTTAGCACTTGAAAGAAGTCCTTTGCAGCTGATTTGCC
>NW_006929828.1:4252-4968 GCF_000298275.1 Orycteropus afer afer
TAATCCATACTGCAGACTGTGTTCTTCAATCTTCATCAGTAAGTGCTTCAAGTCATCCTCACTTTCAGCAAGCAAAGTTGTGTTGTCAGCATATCGCAGGTTGTTTATGATTCTTCCTCCAATCCTGATGCCACATTCTTCTTCATATAGTCCATCTTCTCAGATTATTTGCTCAGCATACAGATTGGATAAGTATGGTGAAAGGATACAACCATGATGCACTCCCTTCTTGATTTAAACCATGCAGTGTTCCCTTTTTCTGTTTGAATGACAGCCTCCTGGTCTACGTTCAGGTTCCTAATGAGTACAAATAAATGTTCTGGAATTCCCATTCTTCTCAATGTTTTCCACAATTTGCTTTGATCCACACAATCACATGCTTTTGCATAGTCAATAAAACACAAGTAAACAAACAGCTTTCTGGTATTCTTTGCTTTGAGACAAGATCCATCTGACATCAGCAGTGATATCCCTCGTTTCATGTCCTCTTCTGAATCCAGCTTGCATTTCTGGAAGTTCTCTGTCAATATACTGCTACAACCATTTTTTAATTATCTTCAATACGATTTTACTTACATGTGATATTAATGATATGATTTGATAATTTCCACATTCTGTGAGATCACCTTTCTTTGGAATGGGTACAAATATGGATCTCATCCAGTCAGTGAGCCAGGTAGCTGTCTTCCAAGTCTCTTGGTATAGCTGAGTGAGTG
>NW_006929829.1:0-1068 GCF_000298275.1 Orycteropus afer afer
AGATTTCTAGAAACACACTACTTACCTAAACTAACACAGACTGAGGAGGAGAAGTTGAACAGACCCATAACAAAAGAAGAAATTGAACAGGTTATAAAAAATTTACAAACAAATAAAAGTCCTGGCCCAGATAGTTTCACTAGAGAATTCTACCATCTTTCAGAGAAGAACTGAAAGCAATCCTTGATCAAACTATCCAAAACACAGAAGAGCATGGAATCCTCTCAAATTCATTTTATAAAGCAAGCATAACCTTGATATCAAAACCAGGCACAAAAAAAAAAAAAAAAACTCACTGCTGTTGAGTCAGATCCGACTCACAGCAACCATTCCTTGGGCTTCCAAGGTGGTATATATGGAAGTAGATTGCCCAACCTTCCTTCCAAGGAGTGGATGGTAGGCTTGAACTGCCAGCCTTCTGGTTAGCAGTCAAATGCCTTAGGCACTACATCATTACTAAAAAGAAAAACTACAGACCAATATCCCTCATGAATATAGATGCAAAAATCTTCAACAAAATCAGAGCCAATAGATTCCAACAACATATCAAGAAAACCATTCATTATGACCAAGAGGGGTTCATATCAGTCATGCAAGGATGGTTCAACATTAAGAAAAAAACAACATCATACATTACATAAATAAAACAAAGGAAAAGAACCACATGATCATATCAATCGGTGTAGAAAAGGCATTTGATAAAAGCCAACACCCATTCCTGATAAAAATTCTCAGTAAAATAGGAATAGAAGGGACATTCCTCAACATAATAAAGGGCATCTAGCAAAACCAACAGCCAACATTTTTCTCAATGGAGAGAGACTGAAACCATTGCCCTTGCGAACAGGAACCAGGCAAGGATGCCCGCTATCACCACTTCTATTCAACATTGTACAGGAAGTCCTAGCCAGGGCCATAAGGCAAGAGAGGGAAATCAAAGGCATCCAGATCAGCAAGGAAGAAGTTAGACTACCCCTATTTGCTGATGATATGATCCTACACCTAGAAAACCCAAGAGACTCAGTCAAAAACCTACTGGAACTAATTGAGAGATTTAGCATCGTGGCA
>NW_006929829.1:4198-5274 GCF_000298275.1 Orycteropus afer afer
GACAGCTTGGGCAGCAGGAGTGCATGGGAGGGAAGGACACAGGGAAGAGGAGGAAGTGGAAGGTGAGGTGTTGCACTGTGGTAAGTTTTAGTCAATGTCAGGAGACAAAGTGTATGTGAGCTGCTATATGTAAAGTGAATTTGCTCTGTAAACTTTCACCAAAATCACAATAAAAATTAAAAAAAAAAAAATTAGGAGAATATATGTTGTACGGTGTAGTAAATTACCTGGTATGGCTTTTCTAGCCATAAGTCTTTGTAAACTCTGTGGTGGAATTTGCTGTGAGCAACTAAGGAGCTCCTGATGGTAAAAATTATCCACCTGGGGTATTTCTGTTGTGCATAACACAAAGCAATGTTCTGGGAGGTTCCTGCTGTCTCTCAGGTGCTTAGAATTCTGATGTTATGATTGGTTAGTTTGGCCACTCTGCCAGGCTCAAAAGGAGGCCTCCTAGAGGCAGAAGAAGTCTCTCTCTTACTGCTGGTTCAGGAAGACGTGCTGGTGAAAGAGACACGTGCTGCTGGGAAAGAGATGCAAGAGATATGTAGTGCTGAGTGAGACACCAAGGGACACTCACTGTTGGGAGACAGACTGAGAGAGACAGTTAGGAGAGAGACTGTGTGCTGGGAGAGAGACTGCATGTTTTTCCTGAGCTTGAATTGTAGCCTGGTGCTTCCCTAATAAACCCGGTAAACTGTGAGTTCTGTGTGGCCACTGCAGTGAATTATCGAACCCAGGAGAGAGGTGGTAGGTACTTCGGGAAGAACAGTTGGTGAAAGGGCTGGAGGGAGGAAGCATGCCTGGCCTTGCAGTAATAGGCCTTGGGCTATTCATGGTGATTCTGTCTTTGTCTTGTGCTGTTAGAGGAGATCAGAAGATGTGGCCTCCCTGCCCTTTAGGCATGTTGCAAACTAAAAAGCAGTTTCCCTTACTGGGTTTGCACACATACTAAACAAGCATGGAACTGATTTTTACTTAAGTTTTCATGAAAGTCAGGAACCTAACAGATGATTTTATTTGTTTCTCTTTTCCCAGATAAGCCCAGTGGAAAATCTTTTATATATTTTTATACATAT
>NW_006929830.1:0-469 GCF_000298275.1 Orycteropus afer afer
TGGTAGGGTGGAGGGTCGATGAAAGAGGGTGAGGCCTTCTACAAGATGGAGTGACATGGTGGCTGCGATGATGGGCTCAAGTATAGCAGGGGTTGTGGGGCTGGCGCAGGATCGGGCAGTGTTTCGTTCTGCTGTGCATGGGGTTGCTATGAGTTGGAAACAACTTGACGGCACTTAATAACAACAACAACAATACACCTACAAGGAAGACCAGTTAATACTACAGTTACTCAAATTTATAGGCATTCTGGTGGCTTGGTGCCTAAGGCATTTGATAGCCAACCAGACAGCTGGCAATTCAAACCCACCAGGCACTCCTCACAAAGAAGATTGGGCAAACTACTTCCATAGAGACACCACCTGGGAAACCCATGGAGGTGTCTGTGATGGTTGGAGCTGTGTGTCAACTTGGCTAGACCCCAGTGCTGTGTGGTTGTTCCCATGATGGAATCGGATGACTGTGTTCTGA
>NW_006929830.1:1454-2042 GCF_000298275.1 Orycteropus afer afer
GTCCAGAAGACACGCCTTTCACCAGTACTGTGAGGAATAAATTTGTGAAGGGAGCTCCACAATCCTTGAAGACTGCTGTGATTGCTATTTTATGTCAACCTGATTTGACAGTGGGAACTGCCTTAATTGAACTAAGTCACTTAAATACAGTGGGGCTGATTGGACCCTGTGGTGGTAGGGGCCAAGTGGCAGCAGTTAATCGACAAAGTGAAGGTGGGCGTGGTTACCCTAATGGACAGCAGAGACAGAACACTAATCAGAATAGTCTGACTCATGTGAAATTATGGCATTGTCTACTTGCTCATGGTGTTCCTCGTAGTGAAATACATGGCAAGTCTACTAAATATTTACGTGATCTGTATAGACAGAAGAATTCTAGGTCACGTGAACAGCAACCTAGATTGAATCGCCAGAATACAGAGTCACGATCTCTCGATCAATTCACAGACTTGAGTCAGTTTACACACCCACAACTCTTGAATGAAGGGGAGCCCAGGTCCCTTTGAGGAAGGACCCCACTACATTGCCAGAAAATCTATAATGTCAGTCTTTCTCCTAGCCTTCCCCAAAGGGATCTGAGGCCTTTTA
>NW_006929830.1:3407-4015 GCF_000298275.1 Orycteropus afer afer
AGAGCAACAGAAGGCCCTGCAACAGGTTCAGGCTGCCGTGCAGGCTGCTCTGCCACTTGGGCCATATGATCTGGCTGATCCAATGGTGCTTGAAGCGTCTGTGGTAGATATAGATGCTGTTTGGAGCCTTTGGCAGGTTCCTACTGGTGAATCGCAAGGCAGACCCTTGGGGTTTTGGAGCAAAACCCTGCCATCCTCTGCAGATAACTACTCTCCCTTTGAGAAACAGCTTTTGGCTTGTTACTGGGCTTTGGTAGAGACTAAATGCCTAACCATTGGCCACCAAGTCCCCATGAGGCCTGAGCTGCCCATCATGAACTGGGTGTTATCTGACCCACAGAGTCATAAAGTTGTTAGTTCACAGCAGCACTCCATCATTAAATGGAAGTGGTATATCAGAGATCGGGCTCAAGCAGGACCTGAAGGCACAAGGCAGTTGCATGAGGAAGTGGCCAAAATGCCTATGGTCTCCACTCCAGTCTCATTACCTTCCCTGTCCCACTCTGCAGCTATGGCTTCATGGGGAGTTCCTTATGATCATTTGAGGAAGAGAAACCTCGTGCCTGGGTTACAGATGGCTCTGTGTGATATGCAGGCAGCACTAGAAA
>NW_006929831.1:0-1164 GCF_000298275.1 Orycteropus afer afer
TTTTGTTTTGTTTTGTTTTTTTGCTTTGCTGTCACAGTTTTTCCCTTGTCTTTGATGTCTTCAACTTTAACTATTGATTTCTTTTGAAAAATGCCTCCTTTTGAGGAACCATTGTGTTCTTCACTGGGTCATATCTCTCTTTGTATCTGAGGATTCTCGGCCAGCCGTTTCCTTCTGGAAGATGGCTTCCCTTCCATCTCTCTTTCCTTTATTTTTGAAACTTCTCTAAGAAATATGTTTGTTCTTCTTATTCTATCCTCCTAGCTCTTAACTTCTTTTATTTATCTATCCTCTGTGCTCTTACTTCTTTTCCAATTTAGTAATGACTTACCATGCTGTATCTGCTATTAGGTAGTGGCATAGTGGTTAAACATTCAGCTGCTAACCAAAAGGTTGGTGGTTCAAATCCACCAGCTGCTCAGCACGAGAATGAGGTAGTAGTCTGCTTCTGTAAAGATTTACAGCCTTGGAGACCCTGTGGGGCAGTTCTACTTTGTCATATAGAATCACTATGAGTTGGAATCAATTCGAGAACAGTGAGTTTGGATTTTGGTTTTGTGTTGTATCTGATCCACCTGTTTAACAGATCTGTTGCACTTTCCATTTCCAGTAGAATATAACCTCTATGGTAGTTTTTGTCTTATTCACCATTTTCTCCCTAGCACCTAGAACAGTGTGTAGAATTTTGTGGATGCTCAATAAATATTTGTTAACTGAATTTATCAATTAATAGTCATATTAGTTTTGAAATCTGTCTATTCATTTTTCATGCTAGCTGCTTCTTTCCTTTTATTTTTATTCTCCTTTTATGTTTTTCATCCTTTTATACTTTTCTTTTCTAGTCACTTTCAGGTTGTTTTATTAGCTCGTATTGTTTGGCACTCCTCGGAAGGAAGGTTGGGCAATCCTACTTCCGTAGTGATACTGCCTCGGAAACCCAAGGAGGGGTCGCTATGAGTCCGGGCTGACTCGACAGCATATAACAACAACAACAACAACATTGTTTGGCACAGAGTTTCCTTTTTCTGTCTGCTGACTTGACTCCACTTTCTGGCAGATTGCTCCTGCGTGTAGTGTGCAGAATTACACCTTCCCAGAGCTCAATCTTTTATCCTTCATCAAGGATTTTTGTATTGGCTTCTGTAATGTCCCCAGCAAGCTCTG
>NW_006929831.1:1714-4655 GCF_000298275.1 Orycteropus afer afer
ACACTTCCTTGGGTTTCTGAAGCGGTCTCACTACGGAAGTAGATTGCCCAATCTCCCTTCCGAGGAGTGGCTGGGGGGTTTGAACCCTCAGCCTTCTGGTCAGCAGTCAAGTGTCTTAGGCACTGCGCCACCAGAGCTCCTGATTATTCCACAGGTCTTGCTAATGAATTTCATCCAAATTACACAGGAGCCTGTTGGTAAGAATCGCCATCTGCCTTAGGGTTCTCTAGAGAAATAGAACCAGTGATATATATGCAGAGAGAGAGAGGCAGAGAGAAGTAATTGGCTAACATGATTGTGAGGGAATGTCAAATCCAAAATCCACAATTCACACAACAAGCTGGAGATACCTGCAGATTCATGGGTCAGGTGATGAAAAGTACAGAGTGAAGAGAAAGAGAGGGTTCTATCAAAATATGTATTTATAGTCCAGAAGTATAACACACCCTAAGAAACTCCCTTTCCAACTGATTACTTATTAGATTACATTATGGAAGTTGGCTACATTACATGACACTATGGAACAACTAGACTAGTATTTAGACAAATGCTTGGCCTATCCAAGTTAACACATAAAATTAACTATCATACCATCCCATTCTTGGTTCTTAGACTTCTTGGCAACACTCTTAATAGCTATAGCTTTTCAAATCAATTTGATTTAATATCAAATCAAATTGATTAATATCATGCTAAATATCTCAGAAAATATAAAGATGACTATGATAGTTGGACTTGTGTGTCAACTTGCCTGGACCACAATTCTGAGTGTTTTAAGCAGTTGTGATGTGGGTTATGCCTGTGATGAGATCGGATGTATATGTTTTGAGCAGCCAGTGGGTTGAAAGAGAGTTTCTCTAGGGGTGTGGCCTGCTTCCAATATATTTATGGACATTCTGGGAAAAAGAGACACTCTTCTGTGGATCAGGATCCTGTTGTGCGGCCTACAACTGTCTGTGAGTGAACGATCCACCATTCAGCCTGGAGATCTTGATTTGTCATTTGTTGGAGTCAATAGCCAGTAGACTGCCTGCCAACCTTGAGCTCATCAGCCCCTGCAGCTGCGTGAGTCAGGAAAAGCCTCCAGCTTGATGTTTGATCCAAGAACTTGGGACTTGCCAGCTTCTATAAGTGTGTGAGCCATTTTCCTAAGATAAATTTCTGTTTCTCTCTCTATCTATATATAAGCTTTACTGGTTTTGTTTCTCTAGAGAACCCAGCCTAACACATGACTAAAATATTTTCTACACTCAAGAAGCAAATATTACGTAGTACAGAGATTAAGAAATGTCAATAATAATAAGGCAGAAAGTCTGTAAGTGCTATGGAAATGCATATTGTTGTTGTTAGGTGCCATCTAGTCAGATCTAACTCATAGCAACCCTCTGTACGAGAGAACAGAACACTGCCCCATCCTGCTCATCCTTACAATTGTTGCTATTCTTGAGCACATTGTTGTAGCCACCCTGTCAGTCCATCTCATTGAGTGACCTTCTCTTTTTCGCTGACCCTCTGCTTTACCAAACATGATATCCTTCTCCAGGGACTGGTCCCTCCTGATAACATGAACAAAGTATGAGAGACAAGTCTGGCCATCTTTGCTTCTAAGGAGCATTCTGGCTGTACTTCTTCCGAGACAGATTTGTTTGTCCTTCTAGTAGTCTGTGGCATATTCAATATTCTTTGCCAACACCATGATTCAAATTCATCAATTCTTCTTCAGTCTATCTTATTAATTGCCCTGCTCTCACATGTATATCAGGCAATTGAAAATACCATGGCTTGGATTAGGCGCACCTTAGTTTTCAAAGTGACGTCTTTGCTCTTTAACACCGTGAAAAGGTCTTTTGCAGCACATTTGCCCAGTGTAATTAATGGCATATGATTTCTTGGTGGCTGCTTCCATAGATGTTGATTGTGTGGATCCAAGTAAAATGAAATCCTTGAAAACTTTAATCTTTTCTTATCATGATGTTTATTTATCCACTTGTGAAGATTTCTGTTTTCTTTATATTGATGTGTAATCCATTGTGAAGACTGTAGTCTTTGATCTTCATCAGTAAGTGCATCAAGTTTTTTTCACTTTCAGCAAGGAAGGTTGTGTCATCTGACTATTGCAGGTTAGTAATGAGTCTTCCTTCACTCCTGATGCCACTTTCTTCTTCATATAGTCCACCTCCTCAGATTATTTGTTCAGGATACAGACTGAATAATTATGGTAAAAGGATACAACCCTGATGCACACCTTTCCTGATTTTAAACCATAAAGTATCCTCTTGTTGTGTTTGAATGACTGCCTCTTTGCCTATGTCCAGGTTCTGCATAAGCACAATTAAGTGTTCTAGAATTCCCATTATTTGCAATGTTATTAATAATTTATTGTGATCCACATACTTGAATGCCTTGGCATAGTCAATAAAATACAAGTAAACTTCTTTCTAGTATCTCTGCTTTTAGCCAACATCCATCTGACATCAGCAATGATACCCTTCACTCCACATCCTCTTCTGAATCTGACTTGAATTTCTGGCAGTTCCTTGTCTATGTACTACTGCAACCATTTTTGAATTATTTTCAGCAAACTTTTACTTGTGTATGATATTAATGATATTGTTCGATAATTTCTGCATTCTGTTGCATCACCTTTCTTTGGAATGAGCACAAATATGAATCTTTTCATGTCGATTGGTCTTCCAAATTTCTTGGCATAAACAGGTAAGCACTTTCAGCATTGCATCCATTTGTTGAAACATCTCAATAGATATTCTGTCAATTCCAGGAGCCTTATTTTTCATCAATTCCTTCAGTGCAGCTTAGACTATTTCCTTCAATACCATCAGTTCCTCATCATACACTACTTCCTGAAATGGTTGAACGTTGACCAGTTCTTTTTGGTATAGTGACTCTGTGTGTTTCTTCTATCTTCTCTTTATGTTTCCTG
>NW_006929832.1:0-3112 GCF_000298275.1 Orycteropus afer afer
AGAAGCGAACGGCCTCTTCCTTCTTCCTAGTCTGTCTCAGTCTGTAAGCTGGGATGATACCTGTGCACCATGTGCATCCCGCTGGGTTAGAAACACCAGCGTCTCAGCCTCAAAACTCACATCAACACGTCACCACAGTAGGACAAACCGACAGACAAGTTTGCCTCCCTGTTGGAAACTTCTCATACCTCCTTTTACAATTAGGTACCTTTAAACTCTTCCATCCTCCACCTATTACCTAATTCCAAAACCACTTCCACATTGTAGGTATTTGTTAGAGCAGCACCCCCACTTCTCAGTACCAAATTCTGTCTTAGTTATCTAGCACTGCTATAACAGAAATACCACAAGTGGGTGACTTTAACAAGCACAAATCTGTCTTCTCACATTTTAGGAGGCCAGAAGTTTGAACTCAGGGCACTGGCTCTAGGGGAAGGTTCCTTGGCTCTTCAGGGATCTTCATGTGGCATGGCATCTATCCCTTCCCGTTTCTGCTTCCTTCATTTCCTTTCATATTTCCTAAGAGATTGACTCAAGATACACTCTATACTAATCCTGCCTCATTAACGTAACAAAGAAAATCCATTCTCAAATGAGATTATAACCATAGGCCTAAAGGTTCCTATTTATAGCATGTATTTTTGGGGGACATAATTCAATCTGTACCACATAGTGAGACTAAAGAGTGATAGCAGCTTAACCCAACATGGATACTGGGCTAGAAGAAGATCAGACACTGTGAAGTGTCTGAGATTTTGCACTACTTGCAAGCTAACAATGTAGCTTGCCAGAGTTATGTGGATGCTAGCAGAAGACATGAGAGTCTATGACTGGAGACTGTCACTCACAACACAGCAGGGTTATGTCAATCTCCCTTGCCTTTCCTCAAATCTCATGGGACAACATGGAGCATTCCAGATGAGTGTACATATGCAGTGGGTTTGGATCATAGTCACGGAACCCTGAGTTAGGAAACTCCAGTCTTTAGAGGGGGTTGTTAGCAAACCTGCCCAACCTTTGCTCTAGAGGAAGACATTATCTTTATTATTAATAATAAATACAGAATTAGACACTATCTCTATCATCCAAGGTTGTTTCCTACACAAACATCTTTAACAAGAGAGTCCAGAGCAAAAAATGTTAATGCCACTATTCAGAAGATGTGTAGAAATATAAGAGATACATGGAGAACTATCTCCCAACAAAGTACACATGGAATCTGAGGAGGAAATAGGTGAAGAGGAGACAATAAAGAGAATAGTGAAGAACAGGGTTTCTTTGTTTTTGTTTTCTTTTTCACTTTATTCACATAATAGGTACACAGGATAATACACATATCATAATTATGTACGTCAATGCATTTTCAAACTGAGCACATCCATATAAGCAGCATGCAGATCAAAAAACAGAACGTGTTTAGCTCGCAGAAGACTCCCTTGTGCTCCCTTCCAGTTACTAACTACTCCTCAAGAATAACCACTATTCATAGGCAACTAACCATAGAGTAGCTTTCCTTTTTTTTCTGAGCTTCATTTAAATGGATCCACCGAATATCTTCTCTTTGGGGACTGGTTTCTTTTACTTAACATCATTTTTGTGAGATTTATCCATAGTATTGCGTATATTTTCAGCTGTTCATTTTAATGGTTTATTATTCCCTTATATGATGATATTACTGCTTACATGTCCATTCTACTATTGATGGGCACTTAGATAAGTTCTGTTTTCTGATTATTAAAAATTGTGCTGCTGCAAACTTTCTAGCATGTGTCTTTTGGTGAGTGTATGTATCCATTTCTGTTGGGTATATACTTACAAGTAAAAATGCTGGGCCTGAAAGATAGCTTTGAAAGGGCTAAACTGTCCTAATACCAAATCTTGCTTTAAAATAATTATTTCTCCTGGTCTATATTATTAACCTCCAAAGAGTACATCTGCAACAGCTTGAAACATCATGTCACACTACAGCTGTGATTAAAATAACAGAGTTTTTAGAAGTGAGTCTAAATGAATGTTCTCATCAGACTACATATAAAGTTTTAATTAAAACACATTCACATTAAGACTCCATCACTTCAATGCTGCTATTCACTTTTGCTTCAAAACAGGGCGGTAGAGATAGTCTTGGGGCATTTGCAGCATACATATCAAAAAGTAGAACAGACAAAAACAGAAATGAAAGCTAATATGGAAGGAAAATACCTGTGACAGAAAATCCCAGTCACGCTAAAAGAAAACCTTAAGAAGAAATTGGTATGAATATATTCCATATATTTGGAATACTCAGTTGGCTATGTAAGCAAATAAAATGATGTGAAAAAGTGAGTTAACTGTTTAGATTCACTGAGCCAAGCAGAAATAGCAGGTAAAAGTATTAATCCACAGAAGCAATTCCCCCAAAATAAGATGCTATCTGCCAGAATATAGAAAAATCAGGAAGTTTAAGAATTGTACCCAAAACCAGCATTGCACGAAGACATGAAAAGCAAATGAAAAAGCCAGAAAAGGCAGAAACCAGGCCAGGTCTCTAAGGAGATTTTTTAAAAAAACACACAAACCACACACATTAGAGGACAAATTCAGGAAACTAGAATCTGAGGCAGAAAAGTAATGCCACTTTCAAAAGATATTAAAAAGTTCTGGGAAGGCATTCTGTAGTGATATAGCTGTGAGGAGAATCAAGTCTCCCTCCCCACACATCCCTCCCTTACAAAAAAAAAAAAAAAAAGGATAAAGCAAGAAAATGAAGAGATCTGGAGCAAATGGCTCCTACTGATGGAATTAACTGGGGAATCCAGAGAAATGACCTATTTAGTTTTAAGTTTTGAAGTTCCCTCACTGCCCCATCCCATTTTTTGTTTCTTTTGAAAAGAGGAGGTGAGGAAATTTTCAAAGAAAAATTAAAAAGGAATAATGTAAGCAAAATGAATTTTAATCACTAGGGCCTGGTTCTGGGAACACCCTTCCCAGATGGGGTAGCTCCTTTCAGCTTATACCTAGGCTGGTGCGGAGATGGCCAGAGACACCGCCCCTGACCATTCTCTCTGAAGCAGCTGAACAGTTCTTACATTAAAGCGTGGAACATTCTTTAGAGTAAACTTAGCGGGAACAC
>NW_006929832.1:3716-4429 GCF_000298275.1 Orycteropus afer afer
GAGAGCCAAGGGGTTCACAGGAGCAGAAGAGCTGTCTGCACATTGTGTCTATCTACCACACTTGGGATGGCCTCTACAGGATTCCCCATGCCATTGTGTGATGTGCAGTGATGAAATAGCCCATGTTTCTGGGTAGGACACAGAAGCTTAATTCCCCAGACCTTAAATCAAAACAAACAAACAAAGAAGCAAACAAAAAATCCCATTGCTATTGAGTTGATTCTGACTCATAGTGACTGTATAGGACAGAGTAGAACTGCCCATAAGATTTCCAAGGCTGTAAATCTTTAGAGAAGCAGACTGCCACATCTTTCTCTCATAGAGCAGCTAGCTAGTGGATTTGTACAACTGACCTTTCAGTTACCAGCTGAGTGCTTATACCATTAAGCCCTCTCCACGACTTTAAAGTGCTCTGTGTGTGTGTGTGTGAATGTATATACACACACACATGTATATACCAAACTCACTGCCATTGAGTTGATTCTGACTCATAGTGACCCTTCCTTGGGTTTCCAAGGCAGTATCTCTACGGAAGTGGATTGCCCAGTTTTCCTTCTGAGGAGTGGCTGGTGGATTTGAACCGCCAGCCTTCTGTTTAGCAGTCAAATGCCTTAGGCACTGTGCCACCAGGGCATCTATAAATAAATATATGTATATATATGTGGACTAGGAGCTCTGGTAGCACAGTGCCTAAGGCACTTGACTGCTAACTA
>NW_006929833.1:0-541 GCF_000298275.1 Orycteropus afer afer
ATTATGGAAGGAAATACACAAGATAAATCTGGGGCACCTTGTAGTTCTAGAAATAAGGAAGTGCTCACAAAGGTTAAATTTAGAAACCCATGCAATAGAAATATGCCAAAGGGGTACAGGAGCCAAACAACACAATATTTTAGCATAAATAAATAAATAAATAGAGTAGTATTGAATTAAGGAGCAGTGATGGTGAATTGCTAAAGCATTTGACCAATAACCAGAAGGTTGGAGGTTCAAACCCACCAGCAGCTCTGTGGGAGGAAGATGAGGCAATCTACTTCCATAAAGATTTATGGCCTCAGAAACTCAATGAATTTACTAGATAGCAGTGAGTGAGTGAGTAATGTATTATAATCCAAAGTACAAAATAAATATCAATGAGTCCACACTAATAAAAATAAATGAGTGATTAAATAAATAAATAAATGGGGGAAAAAGAGATATATCTCCCATGCCAAGAATTCCAAAAAAATTATGTAGGTAATCTCCCCTCAATGAGACGAAACATAATTCTGTACTCTTTAAGTATGGGCTGTAT
>NW_006929833.1:2606-4891 GCF_000298275.1 Orycteropus afer afer
GCACACACAAACACAGCAACAGCTGTGATATTTTCTTCCAGACTGCTGTTTAAAAATAATTATCACAGATGTTAGTTTTTATATGTAGACTTTTGAGTCTTAATTCCTAGAATGTGAATATGAATGCATTCTTTAGATTGCTGACGAATTTGTATATGTGATCTTTGTATGTGTGATTTGGACTTTATGTTATTCTTAATTTATCCTAAAGAGCACATAATTGACAGATTTATTTGCCAAAATATTAGATCCTACTGATAACTGTTCACCGGTGATAACTTTCAAAAATTGATCTCAGTCATTTACCAGTCATTTAAAGGAGAGATCAATTCAGAATTCTCTAGAGTGTGTATATTTCTTTGGTTAGCTTATTTATTTATTTATTTAGAATTTTACCAGTCGACAAAAAAAAACACTGTGTTTTTTGAAAATAATTAAATTTAGGTCCTCTATAATGTCCAACTTTATTTAGGTGATAAAGGACTTCTGGAAAGATATATTTAATGAACGATTTTTTTTTTCTTTTGTGTATTTGTGTATTCAGTGTGTGTGTACCCTAACAACAAACAATGAAAGAAAATTCTCAGTAAAGATAGGTAGTCCATTAGCTAAAGGATAGTTAAGAAATATATCTGAAAGCTCTGAATTTGTCTTTTACTTCTTAGAATTATACTTTGTGGAGACAGGCCAAAAGCTCACATGGAGGGAGTATTCCATTTGGCTGTTAGAGCATCAAGCCAAAAATTAATCTTGGTCAGATACACAGGCTGACTCATGCATTCTAAGTTGATCTCAGTCATATCATAGCACAACAAATTCATTTCTTTTTCTTTAGAAGATGTTTTATGATAACAAATTGAAACCATAAAGAGTGAGATAATTAAGAGAAGAGACTCCTGGCATCACCTTCTGCTTAATAGTACCTTAGAGATCAAAACCCCACCTAAATGAGTGCATGTTTTTATGATTTAGCTATTTTCATTGTAAATGTGGTGAAATTTATTACTGGCATGCTACGTTTCTGTTTTTTATGAGTTGAGTGCTTTCCTCCTTAATCTTATGCAATTAAATATCACATCCCTGAGGGTTCTGAAGATAGATTAAAAATTGTTAGAAATATAAATTTCTATGTTGTACCTTAGTTGCATAACCATTCTAGTAGTTATGAAGGAGAAAGTGTATTGCTTTCTTTACAGGAAGCTGAGTGGTTCATAAATCCAAAGGGTATCATAGAAGATAAAGTCACATTGGTTCATGTCTTCACACACACACATACACACACATGCATACACAGAGAGAAAATTTTAAAGGATTATGATTGCTCCCTTTATATAGAAACAAACGACATTAGAAAATAAATGACTTGTACTAAATTATGCTTGATTAGGGGGTCAAATATTATATTGATTAAATAAATCTAAATTTCTATGTTCAACAACCAATCTTCAATTTTAGTTCTCAGACACAGGGTTATGTATATGCAAATATTTCAGTAAGTCAAGCTAGGAAGGCTTAAGGCTTAAGTCCAAATATTGACCCTACCACACAATATAGTTGTATGTCGGGCAAGATTTTTAACTACTTAGAAACTCATGTTTTCTTTGCTAATAGAAATGACAGACTGTTATGATTGCTTAACAAAATAATGTATGTGCAAGGTGTGATACAGCAACCATCACGTGATTAAATGTCAATGAAAAAATGTCAGCTATATTCTTGAGAAATAATTTTGCTATCACAAGTTCACTTTTTTTTTTAGAATGTTTATTTTTAAAGGTGAGAACAGAATGGCATCTAGAAACTAAGTAATTTTAGTACAAGAGCCATATCTATTTATCTTTCTATCCTCCACAGTCATCAGGACACAATAGCACTCAAAGAGAGTTGAATGGAATTCAATTAATCTTAATACACTAACATATAGTGAGTTAGCTTCTGTGAGATTCTCCATTTTGAAGGAGAGTGATTTCTTTTCCTTTTTGAGAGTAAGTGAACTTCATGCTTGATATGATAAACTATTTATTTTATTTACTAGTAAGAAGATAGACTGTGACCAGGAGGTGTGAGAAGAAAATCAGCTGATAAGTCCATCAGCCCCTCAGTGAGATCTCAGAGAGTGATGTGTTCTTAGCTGCCACTGAGTCAGTTCCATCTCACGGTGACCCACGTGCACATAGAAGAACTGCTTTAGGAAGCAGATCACCAGGCCTGTTCTCTGAGGCAACATAAGGTGAATTCAAGCCACCAAACATTTGACTAGTAGTTGAGTGCTTAACCTTTTGTAC
>NW_006929834.1:0-1068 GCF_000298275.1 Orycteropus afer afer
AAAAAAAAAAAAGAAAGAAAATGAAAGCCCAAAATTCCTTGACTCAAACAAGAATGAAAACACAACAAACCAAAATCTTTGGGACACAGCAAAAGCAGTGATCAGAGGCCAATTTGTAGGAAAAATACACACATAAGAAAAGAAGAAACAATTTAAACCAACCTCTCCAACAATTAAAAAAGAGCAGCAAGAAAAGCCTACAGTCACCAAAAGAAAGGAAATAATCAAGATTTGAGCAGAAATCAATGAAACAAAATATAGAGACAATAGAGAAAATCAACAAGACCAGAAGTTGTTTTTTTGAAAAGATCAATAAAATTGGCAAACCACTGGCAAATTAAACAAAGGAAAAAAGGGAGAGAATACAAATAACATGAATTAGAAGTGAAATGAGTGACATCACAACAGAACCAACTGAAATAAAAGCATGATATCAGGATACAATGAAGAACTGTATTCCTACAAATTTGAAAATCTGGAAGAAATGGACAGATTTCTAGAAACACACCACTTACATAAACTAGCACAGACTGATGAGGAAAAGTTGAGTAGATCCATAACAAAAGAAGAAATTGAACAGGTTGTAAAAAAATTACCAACAAGAAAAAGTCCTGGCCCAGATGGTTTCACTGGAGAATTGCACCAAGCATTCAGAGAAGAACTGACACCAATCCTACTCAAACATTTGCAAAACACAGAAAAGGATGGAATCCTCCCTTATTCATTTTATGAAGCAAGCATGAGCTTGATACCAAAACCAGGCAAAGATGTCACTCTAAAGGAAAACTACAGACCAATATCCCTCATGAATATAAATGCAAAAATCTTCAACAAAATCCTAGCCAGTAAACTCCAACAACATATCAAGAAAATCATTCATTATGAGCAAGTACGGTTCATATCAGGTGTGCAAGGATGGTTCAACATTAGAAAAACAATCAACATCATCCACCACATGAACAAAACAAAGAAAAAGAACCCCATGATCATATCAATTGATGCAGAAAAGGCATTTGATAAAATCCAACACCCATTCCTGATCAAAACTCTCAGCAAAATAGGAATAGA
>NW_006929834.1:2590-3151 GCF_000298275.1 Orycteropus afer afer
GATATTCAAGCGGCCAACAAACATATGAAGAAATGCTCACAATCATTAGCTATTAGAGAGATGCAAGTCAAAACAATGAGATACCATCTTGCTCCAGCACTAGTAGCAAAGTTCAACAAGACAGAAAATGACAAATGCTGGTGAGGATGCTGAGAGATTGGGACTCTCATACACTGCTGCTGGGACTGTAAAATGATACAACCACTGTAGAAAGCAGTATGACGATTCCTTAAAAAATTGGAATTAGAAATGCCATTTTGACCTAGCCATTCCATTACTATGTACATATCGTAAAGAAGTGAGAGCGATGACAAGGACTTGTGCACACCCATGTTCATTGCAGCAATATTTACGTTAGCACAAAGCTGGAAAAAACCTAGGAGTCTATCAACTGACGAGTATATAACAAAACTATGGCACATATACACAATGGAATACCATGCAACCCTAAAGAATAACATAGAATATGCAAAACACCACATAAAGTGGATGAACTTGGAGGATATTATGCTGAGTGAAATAAGTCAATCACAGAAGGACAAATATTATATTAGTCCATTA
>NW_006929834.1:4351-5075 GCF_000298275.1 Orycteropus afer afer
ATGTCTCCTTGAGGACTAAGGTGCGCCTGACACAAGCCATGATATTTCCAATCACCTTGTATGCATGTGAGAGCAGGACAATGAATAAGGAAGACGGAGGAAGAGTTGATGCCTTGGAGTTGAGGTGCTGGCAAAGAATGCTGAAAGTACCATGGACTGCTAAAAGAACTAAGAAGTCTTTCCTGGAGGAAGTGCAGCCAAAATGCTCCTTAGAAGCGAGAATGGCCAGACTTCATCTCACCTACTTTGGTCGTGTTGTCAGAAGGGACCATTCCCTGGAGAAGGATGTCATACTTGATAAGGTGGAGGGTCGACAAAAGAGAGGAAGGCCTTCAACAAGATGGAT
Organism: Orycteropus afer afer; assembly: GCF_000298275.1. Lineage (NCBI taxonomy): Eukaryota > Metazoa > Chordata > Mammalia > Tubulidentata > Orycteropodidae > Orycteropus > Orycteropus afer. The sequence goes on from NW_006929834.1 coordinate 4,698, forward strand.
TGACATGGTGGCTGCGACGATGGGGTCAAGTATAGCAGGGATCATGGAGCTGGTATGGAATCGGGTGGTGTTTCGTTCTGCTGTGCATGGGGTCGCTATGAGTTGGAAACAACTTGTCAGCGCCTAACAACAACAACAGAGATGGGAGGCAGGGAAACACTGTTAGATAGGTAAAGATATGTATTGATTTGGGTGAAGAGAAGGGCGATGTACCAAATGAGAGTGATCAACAAGGTGACATTGAGGAAGAGGTACATGGGAGGTGCAGACAACAAAGATGAACCCTTCCACATACAGTACTGCATTGTCAGTGAAGGCAAACACGAGTATATAGGTGGATAGATGGGTGGACAGGCTGAACTATTAGGTATGTCTATG
>NW_006929835.1:0-4864 GCF_000298275.1 Orycteropus afer afer
TGCTTACCTTGCTCCCGAAGACCTGGTCCCTCTCGGTAGGGTAACAAGGGAACGTGTTCAGTGCAGATCAGTGAGCCCGCCTTGTTTCAGTACCTATGCTTAAACTGCCCCCTGGCTGAACACTCTTGGGCTCTTGGGCTCCTTAGTTGCATAATAATTGCCTCAAATTGCTCTAAAAGATGTTTTCGTTGTCAAGTCACTGATTCTTCTGCTCCTTGGTCAGCTTTGGAAACCTACTCATAGTTCTAAACCCAGTTGCCAAGCAGAAGCAGCCATATCCCCCTGTCCCAAATTCCTGGGACTCCTTAAAGGGCCGTCCATTTCCAAAGCAGCATAGAATCAGGGAATGCTAAACCGGAAGGAGCTTTATAAGTCATCACCTAGGGCCCTTCATTATTCACAGGTTCTTTCAATTCAAATTCATATAAGGCAACTTGCCATTGTCCACTGGGCCTGTTACAAACCAAGGAAATTCACAGGTCCTTCTTTCCCTGAAGAGAGCTACAAAGCTATGAAGAGCAAGGCAAGGCACAGATCCAGTTCAAAGATCCAATTCAATTCATACGCCCAATGTAGAAGGAAGAGAGCTGGTAGTCTGTGGGAAGTGTGTCAATGGAGACTCCTCACAAAGGGCCTGGGGTAGAGCAGTTAGTGACGTCCCATGCCCAAGCCTTCCAAAAGGGCTGTAACAGTTTGTTCTAGTGAATGAGTTGATTTCAATACAGCCAAAATTCCTGACTCAATCTGTCAAGGAATCCTAATAGGCTAATAAAGCCCATTTCCTTAGTTTGAAAGAGAAAAATACGTGGGATGGTGAGGTGAAGGAGGTAGAGGAGGAGGAGTGGAAGCTAGGAAGAGAGAGGATCATGCCTTTCTGATCTCTAATGGCTTCTATTAGCCCGCAAGGAGCTCTGGTAGCACAGTGCCTAAGGCATCTGACTGCTAACCAGAAGGTTCAAATTCACCAGCCACTCCATGGAAGCAAGACTGGAAAATCTACTTCTATAAAGATTTACTGCCTTGGAAACCTAACCGGGGTTGCTATGAGTCAGAATCCACTTGATGGCAGTGGGTTTGGTTTTGGTATTAGCCCATAAGAATAGGGCTGTGTGAGCAATGCAATCTTTTCCTTTTTTTAAATATTTTATTGTATTTTTGCTGAAAGTATGCATAACACAACACGTTGCCATTCAACAATTCATATATACAACGTTCAGTGAAGTTGATTATATTCTTTAGTTTCCATCAACATTCTCTGTAGTTCCATTCTAGTTGTTTTACTATCATTAACTTACTCTCACTGCCCCCAAACTTCACATGGACCCTTTAGAGTAACTGTTATCCATTTGGCCTAAAATAGATACCTTTTAAAAGGATGCGGTTCTCAAGGGTGAAATGCTTTACTTTTAAGTTAACTTGCTATTTAGTTAAAAGGTGATTTCAGGCGATAGTTTCTGTTTAAGGATTTAAGAATATCTCAGGCCAATAGTCTTAGGGATTCCTTCAGTCTCAGTGGTCCCAGTAAGTCTGGATTCTGTGAGAATTTGAAGTTATGTTCCACATTCCCCCCCTTTCTATCAGGATCCATCTATAGGAACCCTGATCAGAACAGTCTGTAGTGGTAGCAGGACACTATCTAGTTCTTCTGGTCTCAAGGTGGAGGAGGCCATGGTTCATGGAAATAATTAATACTGTATTCCAGTCTCTTCTCTGATTCTTGCATTTTCTTCATTCTCTTTTGCTCTAGAAGAATGGAAACCAGTAGTTGCTTCTTATCTTTTCCTCTTTAGGAAGAACAGTCAAGAGTAACCTTGCAATCCCAGATGTCTCTTGGTCTCGGACCAGCTTTGGAGTGTACTGTTGCCTAACAAGCAAAGTCTAGTTTCATGATCTTTCTATAGCTTAGTGTAACTAGAAGCATAATTCTCATGTGGCAACTTCCAAGCCTGGGTGGGTTATAATGTAAGAGGGGTAGCCTTAGGGCTACTCTCCCAACCTTTCCTAAATGCCTGATAGGGCAATGTTCTTGATACCTAAAGGATATTGAGCACAGGATAAGGGAAATCAGTCCACCACACAGGACAGTCTTGTGGGGGATCCAGATAGGTCAATAGAGGGGATCCTGGACTGCCCCCAGCTTTCTGCTCTGAAGTTCAGATCCAGGTTTATCACCAGCTCCCTTCACATTGTCAGCACGTGGCAGCTCCTTGTACATTGCTGACAGGATGATGGGAAGATCCCCAAAGTCTGAGCTTGCTCTTGTTAGGCTAGTGTTTAGCATCTGTCACTTTGCCCCTGTTCTCAGTTACTGCCACCTGAGCAACTGCCTGGGTGGGGAAGCACTTTGAACTTCAACTGTCTTTGCGTTAGTGCCTTAGGTTGAGCCTTAATTGTAATTCTCCACCTACTTCTGCATTTCAGTAAACCTCTGGGAGTCCTCGCTTAGAATCTGGAGAGTCTCAGGGAGGCCAGTCAAAATCATGGGGGGCTGAGAAGAAGTATCTGCTGCTCCTGTCTTTGTGGGTCACCACTACCTCCCTGATGAGCTGATTCCTTGTGTCTGAGCATAAATGAACATTCATGATATTGCATTTTGGTTATTACCGCTCCTTTAAAGAAGAAGACTAAAACACCTTATAAAACACCTTCTTCATTCCCCTGCTGCAAAAGGAGCAGAAAATCAGAAATAAATAGGTCAGTGGAACAGTCGGGCTGGTGGAAGGCTCACAAGCCCAAAGTAGTCTCAGAGGGACCTGGTTGTGAGTGGTTGAATTAAACAGTTTACGCTAGGATTGTTCCATTCTACGGCCTGAAATTTTCTGCCTGAATCTAACCTAGGTGCCAGCAATAGCTACTCCTAATTCACTCATCATGCCCTGGTTGGTGCTGGAGCTTGTCAATTCAGTGAGAAAACAATTGAATTTAGTGAAGAGTATCAGCCAAGTTAAGGAGCTCTAGTGGTATAGTGGGGAAGGCATTTGGCTGCTAAACAGAAGGTCAGTGAGTCTAAACCCATCAGCTCCTCTGTGGGAGAAAGATGAAGCAATCTACTTCCATAAAGGTTTACAGACGTGGCAACCCAGTGGGGGTCACTACGAGTCAGAATCTACTCAATGGCAATGGGTTTGGTATTTTGGGTTTATCAGCCAAATTGGTTATTTCATGGTGCTGGGACAAATTAAGGAGACTGGCAGACTCAAAGGAGCCCTGGTGGTGCAGTGGCTGAAGTGCTTGGCTGCTTACTGAAAGGTTGGCAGTTCAAACCCACTAGCTTCTCCATGGGAGAAAGATGTGGCAATCTGTTTCCATAAAGATTACAGCCTTGGAAACCTTATAGGACAGTTCTACTCCATCCGATAGGCTCCTTATGAATTGGGATTGACTCAACAGCAGTGGATTTGGGTTTTATTTGCAGACTCAATATTTTGCTCTTTCCCAAGTTGACCCAGAATCCTATAGGGATCACCTGTGAGGATTTGTACCTTTAGCCTCAGTTATTAACTGCATTCTCAGAGAATAGGGTTAATGGGAAAACTGGACTGCTGACAAGGTAACATCAGAGGGGTACATTGTCTGGGGGGTCATGAGCCTGGACATCTTCATTGAAAAATTTTGAATTGCATGTGGCACCTGGAATTTACATCCCCTGGGATCTTAATTCCATCAGTTGTCAGAAAGAAAGTTTTCTTACAGAAACTCCCATGAAATCAATCATTTGGGTGGAGTAATCCAAATCCTAATGTTCTTATTAGGAGTCAATGGATGGTGCCAAAAGAGCTCTGGTGGTGTAGTGACTAAGGCACTTGACTGCTAAACAGAAGGTTGGTGGTTCAAACCCACCAACCACTCCATGGAAGGAAGACTGGGCAATCTACTTCTGTAGAGATTTACCACCTCAGTAACCCAAAGAGGGTCACTATGAGTTGGAATTGACTTGATGGCAGTGAGTTTGGTGGTTTTATTTGTCCCCCAAATGCTCAGTTCCTAACTGAAAGGTTAGTGGTTTGAACCCACCCAAAGGTGCCTGAGAAGAAAGACCTGGCAATCTGCTTCCAGAAGGTCACAGCTATGAAAATACTATGGAGGAGTTCTACTCTGCACACATGCATCAGAATTGACTTGATGACAACTGGCTTTAACCATTTATACAAATCTATAGTTTGGGAAATGAAACCTTTTCATTAAAATCTGAACTCCAAAAGTTTAGCTTGATTTCTCACATTTATATTGAGGACATTTGAAAGCAATAACAGCATGATTTGTGTTGCTAGCTTGTCCACAGAGTCTTCCCCAAAGGATCTGAATGTCTAGAAGATGTCGTTGGAAGGAACAGCTAAAGGAGCCTAAGTCTGAGGCACAGCCCTTGGGCAGCCCTTCCCTCTGCTTTCAGATCATCAGACAAGAGAACATTGTAAACAACCTTGAGTCATTCCACAGAGCTGAGACATCAGAAGGTGTTGCCTGGAGTGTTAAGGAGGGAGAGGCATTCCACAGAGGCATCAGACATCCTGAGGACAGTCTGAGGGAGTACATGACTACTGGGGCTCTGATCCTCAATATATAAGGGCCAGACCAACTGTGAGAATTTAAATTGCCTATCAACCTCTAAAACTTTAGGACTAAGACTTTTTCAGGGATGCCTTTTCCACCTGTGTAACCTATGACCTGCAGGATCATGAGGAAAATCATGAGGTGGGATTAGAGCCTTTTCTGGTCTCCATATTTCCTGGCAGCTGATGTGACTGGAAGGTGCTCTGGTGGTATAGTGCCTAAGGCATTTGACTGCTAATCAGAAGGTTAGTGGTTCAAACCCTCCAGCTGCTCTCTGAGGAAGCAAGATGGGGCAATCTGTTTCCATAAAGAT
>NW_006929836.1:0-512 GCF_000298275.1 Orycteropus afer afer
ATTATGGGAGATGGGGGGATCCCTGAGAGAAAGGGTTGATGAGAGATGGGCCCGGACTCATGGGAGCTGTGGGAGATGGGCCCTGGCCCCTTCAGTCAGAGGCTTCCTTCCTGCCTCTTGGATTCCTAGAGGAAGTGGAGCTGGGAGGGTCAGGAGGCCTTAACACAGACAGTCAGAAAGCTGGATTATAGTCCTTCTCGTGTGACCTCCAGGAAGCCCTCCCCTCTCTGGCCTTGGTTTACCCATCTATGTATGGGAGTATTTCTTACCCTGCACCAGCTGAATAAATTGGCTTTTCTGACCTCCCTAGGAAGGGTCCAGGCTCAGGTAGCTGGGACCAGGCTCTGTCCTGGGCACCAAAAGGGATGTCCAGCACACACACCCTGCCCTCCAAGCTGCTTTCCCCGCTTCCCAGACTCAGGCATCCCCTGTTCAGCTGCTGCCTGGCTGCAGTGGGCCCTGCACACACTCACCGACACTTACATGAGTGTCCCGGCCATGCTGCTGGGTCC
>NW_006929836.1:937-4539 GCF_000298275.1 Orycteropus afer afer
TGGCTGGAAGCCACAGGAGTGAATTCAATTCCAGACCTGAAGGGTAACTAGGGGCCATAGTGTTAGGGGTCTCACCAGGCTCTATTAGACCAGTAAATCTGGTCTTTTTTTTTTAATGATTTTTAGTTTTGTTCTACATTGTTCTCCCACTCTATCTAGGATCTCCTGACTGATCCCATTCTGACTGGTTGACAGTGGCAGCTGGGTACCATCTAGTTCTTCTGGTCTCATGGTCATAGAGGCTGAGGTTCATATGGTCCATTAGTCCCCTGGACTAACTGTTTCCATGCATCTTTGGTTTTCTTCATTCCTCTTTGCTCTGGATGAGGTGAGACCCATTGTTGCATGTAGATGGCTGCTTGCAAGCTTTTAAGACCCCAGTTGCTACTTACCGAAGTAGGATGTAGAACAGTATTTTTGTGTAGTATGTTATGCCAATTGAGCTTGATGTCCCCTCTGACCATGGTCTTGAACTCACACATCCAACCACTCGCTCCCTCAGAGTCGCTTAGAAGTTATCATAACTTTGCCCCTTGTTGGCTCTATTACATATATGGACATTCTTATAACACATACAAATACGTATATAGAAATATCATCTGCAGCTGGAACTTTCAGACACTGCTGGTGGGAATGCAGAATGGTACAAGGACTTTGAAAATGATCTGGCACTTTTCTATTAAAGCTAAACCTCGCCTGCCCCATGATGCAGGGGTTCCACTCTTAGTATGAACCCAACAGACACATCCATGTGTCATTACTAAAAGGTCCCTATTCCCAGCTGCATCTATTGTGATAGGCAAAAAACTGGGAACAACCCAATGTCCATTAACAGGCAACTGGATAAACTAATCATGTTATACTCTAGTATATAAGATTGTGTTTTCTTTTTGTTTAGGGTTAGGGTAAGCTTTAGATTTCTGGGCATGTTTAGGGTTTGGGTTAGGCTTGCACTTAAGTTTTGGGTTAGTTTTAGGTTCAGGTTATGGTTAGGTTTAGGGTTAGGAATAGCTTTAGTGTTAGGTTTAGGATTCTTGTTAGGTTTATGTTTAAGGTTAGGTTTTGGTATTTAGGGTTATGATTAGGTTTTTGTTTTGAATTTACATTTTGTGTTAGGGTTAGGACCCTCACACACTCACTGCTGTGGAGTTGGATCCAAGTCATAGCGACCCCTCCTTGGGTTTCTGAGGCGGTATCACTACAGAAGTAGATTGCCCCATCTTTCTTCTGAGGAGTGGCTGGTGGGCTTGTACCACCAGCCTTCTGGTTAGCAGTCAAATGCCTTAGGCACTATGCCACCAGAGCTCCCAGGGTTAGGACTAGGTTTAGTGTTTAGGGTTAGGATTAGTATTAGGGTTACATTTAGGGTTGTAGTTAGGTTTTGGGTTAGTTTCTATTTAGGTTTAATGTTAGGGTTATTGTTGTTGTTATGTGCCATTGAGTCGGACCAGACTCATAGCGATCCCTCCTTGGGTTTCCGAGGCAGATCACTACGGAAGGAGATTGCCCCATCTTCCTTCTGAGGAGTGGCTGGTGGGTTTGAACTGCCAGGCTTTTGGTTAGCAGTCAAGTGCCTTAGACACTATGCTACCAGCTCCCATGTTTAGGGTTAGGTTCTGGTTTAGCATTAGGCTTAGGGTTAGGGCTAGTGGTTAGGCTTAGGTTTGGGGTTTGGATTATGCTTTGTGTTTACTGTTTTGGGTTTCGGTTTAGGGTTAAGGTTGAAATTGTGTTTCAACAATAGACAGCAATGAAAAAGAACAGAGTGCTGTTCCATGTGGCAACGTGGCCGAATTTCACAGACATAATGTTGAGAGCAAGGTGCCGGACACGGAAGGGGCCAGACATGCTCTAAGATTTTAGATGAAGGTGCAGAAACAGGCACAACCTATGTGTGGAGACAAAAATCAGATCTGTGGCCGCCTTTGCAGGAGGGCTGACTGGGAAGGGACAACAGGGATCTCTCCAGGGAGTGGGAAAACTTCTCTTATCGTGAGCTGGGCCGTGGTGATACAGGTGTACTTTATGTAAAGTCACTGAGCTGAACACTTAAGATGGGTGCACTTCCCTGTATGAAGGTTTACCTCAATAAAAAGGGAGAAAGGGAGACAGAGAAAGACAGTGAGATGGAGGAGGGGAGTGAACAGTACACAGGTAACGCCTGGCCCATGACAGGGACTCTGTTCCCACGACTGTTGTAAGCCAGCTCTTAACACAAGTCGAATACCTCATTCCAAACTACCAACGGCTGCTTCTGATAGAAAACACTTAATAAGATCATGCGGTAGGCCTGCGCTACAATGAAGCTGGCCTCGGTGTTGTAACAGTGAAGTTGAGTTGTAACGGCTGTTGGGTGCATGGCAGTTCGATTGTTGTGTGTCGTTAGTGTTGAACATCGCCCAACTGTCTGTCCATTACAACTCTCAACACTGACGCTGATGAGGCCATAGCCTGCTACATGACAGTGTTTTGAAAAGTAAAGCATAAAACCGAACATCTGTGAGTGAACATGTGAGAGTGATGATGTCAGCAATTACATGCTGCAACACCATACGTGATACATATTAAAAATGATAAGACGTAAAAAAAAGGTAATCTTAAGTGCAGTTCATCATAATATGAATACTTCATAAGTTGGGAACTATACATAGTGGCTTAGGGTTTGGACAATATGGGTTCAAATCCTAGCTTTGTTACCTCCCAGCTGTATGACGTTGAGCAAGTCACCTCCCCTCTCTGAACCGCAAAGCTCGTAAGGGCAAAATGAGCTAATGAATGGTTAGTAGAGAGCTGTATGATAGAGGACTTCCAACACCCCAAATGGCTCCTGCTCCGCCAGCCTACACTTTGTACTCCCTTTCTCTGGCTTCCCCTCCCTATACATTCCTGGGGCAGCCGTGCGTGTGGCCGCTGAGTTCCGAGTCTTATCAGGAAGGAGCATCGACCTGTGACCACCACAATGTAAAGCAACTTAGTATAGGCCGGGACGTCTTGCGATGCCCTGGAGGGTAGCTGACCACCTGCACTGGCGCCAGCCAGACTAGTCTGGCTCGTCACCCAAGTTCCCCTTGGGACTGTCCGACTCATGCATCAGGTCTTGTAGACCTGGAGAGGGGAGTGCGGACCTTCCTTGAAGCCAGCCGGCCGCCCGTGGATGCAGCGCCGCCTTCCCGTAAGATCCCTAATAAACGTGATGTCTTTCAGAGGGACTCCCGGTCGATTTTTCGGTCTCTCGGCGCAGTTATTCTGAGGCATTTTCCCTCCTGGATTGGAACCCTGACGAGGGCAGGGCACCTGGAGGAGCTCAGTAGGCGCCACCACTGTCATTATCACGTCACCACTGTCACCCCCTCCAACACCAGAAAGAAGATCCTGAATCAGGTGCTTCCCAGTCTGAGCTCCACCCCCCCTCCCCTGACTAATTCAACCTGCTCTTGCTCTAACATCCTTGGCGTCTAAACCTTGAAGGTTCTGCACCTCTCTGCTTGGGTCCTGAGGTTGCCTGAGTTAGGACTTGGTGCCAGCCCAGGGGATGGACACCCACCCACCCGCCAGTCCCCCCACATCCCAGGGCAGAAGCCAGTACGACACAGCACGCAGCA
>NW_006929837.1:0-536 GCF_000298275.1 Orycteropus afer afer
TGTCAGCTCTACTATACACCTGGGAATTCTGATCATTCACATAAACTTATAGGACCATTGTCGCTGCATCTGTTGTTGAAACATCTCAATAGGTATTCCGTCAATTCCTGAAGCCTTATTTTTCCCCAATTCGTTCAGTGCAGCTTGGACTTCTTCCTTCAATACCATTGGTTGTTGTTCATATGCTACCTCCTGAAATGACTGAACGTCAACCAATTCTTTTTGGTACAGTGACTCTGTGTACTCCTTCCATTTTCTTTTGATGCATCCTGCATTGTTTGATATTTTGCCCATATAATCCCTCACTACTGCAATTTGAGGCTTGAATTTTTAATTCAGTTTTCTCAGCTGGAGAGATGCTGAGCATGTTCTTCCCTTTTGGTTTTCTAACTCCAGGTCTTTGCACATTTCATTGTAACAATTTACTTTGTCTTCTCCAGTCACCCTTTGAAATCTTCCATTCAGCTCTTTTATTTCAACATTTCTTCCTTTGGCTTCAGCTACTTTCTGGAAGTTCAAGGGCAAGTTTCTTTTTA
>NW_006929837.1:3240-3711 GCF_000298275.1 Orycteropus afer afer
AGTTTCCCTGCCCCCTTACCTTCTCATCTTTGCTTTAATCATTGACCTTTCTCCCATTAGTATTCTATCTTCGACTGTTTCATATTTTTAACCAAGAGTATGTAAGCATCTACCTATTATTACTTTTAACTGAATGCTTGCTATGAATGAATCACAAAAATATACTTTAGGAGTTCAATCTAGGACAGGAAATTATATATCTATATAAAATAAATTATAATCTAGCCTGGCAATTATTAAAAAGGATATATGAAGCATTAATGGAACAACCAAGAAAATCAGCCTGGTAAGTTAACAAGACTTTACAGATGTGATGAATAGAGAAGAGTAACTAAGCCATTCTAAGTAGAGGGCACATGGGAAAAGCTTGTAGTCATGGAATTTGGTAGAATGATGAGATATTTCATAAACTAAAATTTTAAGTGGAGAAGGGTAATGAAAAAGGAAGCTGGAAAGGTATGCTAGGTAAGA
>NW_006929837.1:5221-5785 GCF_000298275.1 Orycteropus afer afer
CCATCTTCCTTCCGAGGAGTGGCTAGTGGGTTTGAACCGCCAGCCTTCTGGTTAGCAGTCAAGTGCCTTAGGCACTATGCTACCAGAGCTCCTGCTTGAACCTACCAGGTCTGTGGAAAGATGTGGCCATCGGCTTTTGTAAAAATTTAGAGCCTTGGAAACTGTGGAGCAGTTCTACTGTGTCCTATATGGTTGCTATGAGTTGGAATCGATTTGACAGCAATGGGATGTATAATAATGATCCTAGAATCTTATAAACCTAGTCTGCCTTTATAAAGCTTAAAGTAAGTTTTTTAAAAAAACTTAACAGAGGCACTTGAACATTAAATTTGTGTTAGTTATTGTAATTTTAGGAGCCCTGGTAGTGCAGTGGTTAAGCACTCAGCTGCTAACCATAAGGCTGGCAGTTTAAATGCACCCACTGCTTTGTGGGAGAAGAATGTGGTAGGCTACTTCCATAAAGATTTATAGCCTTGGAAACCATATAGACAGTTCTACTCCACCCTTATAGGTTTTCTATAAATTGGAATCAACTCGACAGCAATTTTTTTTTTACTGATTTTA
>NW_006929838.1:0-753 GCF_000298275.1 Orycteropus afer afer
TAATCCTGGACCCCTGAGCCTTGAAGGGAAGGATATAGAAGTGGACTAAACCCCAACTAGCAGAAGAATTTGCGTGAAAATACCAAAAAATGAGACAGATGGCAGCGATCCTGAGTGATCCTGATGACACAGACAGCTTGGAGATTCCCAAGTGGTGGTAGGACCTAAGAATTAATCTAAAAGTCACCCTGCTAGCCAGGGACTGCACGGAGGACTGTGCACACTGGCTGGGGAACAAACAGAGAAGGTGAAGAGAAAGGTGGGGTGAACTGTGGAGAACTGTGGACTTTTGCTGGTCTGGAGGGCGCCACCATTTTGAAGGTTTAAAAAGAGGCTTGACTATTTTGGATATTTAAAGAGACAGTGCTTTCGCAGATTCCTGGGGCTTAAGAACACTTTCTGCCTTTCCAGCAACCCCAAGGGTACTCGGGACCTGCAAGACTGACAAGTATTTTGAAGGTTATTCTATTGTAATTTGTGTCTAATTGAGTGGGAGACAACAACAGTCCCCATAAGACACAACTACACCCACACCTCCTGCAACTTCACTTACTGAGCGACAGCCATGACCTCCTTCCCCACCAATGGAACAACAATTTAAAAAAAAAAAAAACACCAAGAAGAGCCTGAATCAACCTTGACTGCTCTTCACAAACAGTTAACAGAGATCTAAATACAACAATGCCATGATGCCTCGGAGACAACAATCCATCACAGTCCACACAAAGAAGCAGGATAAAGTGGTAGAAACAA
>NW_006929838.1:2928-4736 GCF_000298275.1 Orycteropus afer afer
AAAAAAAAAAAGAAAAAGGTGGGGACCAAGTTTGCTGGTCCGATAGAGCCTGGTGAAACCACTGAGACTATGGTTCCTAGCTACCCTTCAGGTCTGGTTTCCAGCCAAACAAAAGACCGGCATATGAGTTAAACATTTACCTCAAGTAGATACTCTCCTTGGAGAGAACAATCATGGGAGAAAGAATGGCTGCTTATGCACAGGGAGATAGCTCAGGGGGCAGGAGTATGGAGGGATGGACATTAGGAAGAGGTAACTGGGGAGGATGTGGGAGGGGAGCTGTTGCATTGTGGTAAAATGTGGTTAATGACATGAGAAAAGTATATGTGAACTGGTGTATGGAAAGTGAATTTACTCTGTAAATCTTCACCCAAATCACAATTAAAAAAAAAAAATATATATATATATATTTATCAAACAAAAAATATATGTATAAAATAAAAAAAGAAGAGCGAGCTAAAATCAACACTTTAAATTAATATCTCAAGCAATTAGCAAAAGCACAACAAGAAAAAGCATACACAGACTGATGTGAAAAAGTTGAACAGAACCATAACCAAAGAAGAAATTGAACAGGTCATCAAAAAATTACCAACAAAAATAAGTCCCGGCCCAGACAGTTTCACAAGGTAATTCTACCAAACATTCAGAGAAGAACTGACACCAATCCTACTCAAACATAGAAAAGGATGGAATCCTCCCTAACTCATTTTATGAAGCAAGCATAACCTTGATACTAAAACCAGGGCAAGACATCACTCAAAAGGAAAACTACAGATCAATATCCCTCATGAATAATGATGTAAAAATCTTCAACAAAATCCTGGCCAATAGACTCAACAACGTATCAAGAAAATTATTCATTATGACCAAGTGGGGTTCATAACAGGTATGCAAGGATGGTTCAACATTAGAAAAACAATCAACCTCCTCCATCACATAAATAAAACAAAGGAGAAGAACCACAAGATCATATCAATTGATGCAGAACAAGCATTTGATAAAATCCAACACACATTCTTGATCAAAACTCTCAGCAAAATAAGAATGGAAGGGATATTCCTCAACATAATAAAGGACATCTATGCAAAACAAAGGGAGCGTAGTGCCTAAGGCACATGACTGCTAACCAGAAGGCTGGCAGTTCAAACCACCAGCCACTCCTCAGAAGGAAGTTTGGGCAATCTACCTCTATAGAGATACTGCTTCGGAAACCCAAGGAGGGGCCGCTATGAGTCGGGTCCGACTCGACAGCACATAACAACAACAACACAAAACAGCCAGGCAACGTTATTCTTAATGGAGAGGGACTGAAACTATTCCCCTTGTGAACAAGAACTAGACAAGGATGCCCTCTATCACCACTTCTATTCAACATGGTATTGGAAGTCCTAGCCAGGACAATAAGGCAAGAAAGGGAAGTCAAAGGCATCCAAAATGGTAAGGAAGAAGTGAAACTATGCCCATTTGCTGATAATATCATCCTAAACCTAGAAAACCCAAGAGACTCAGTCAAAAATCTATTGGAGAGGTAGGGGGAGCACTTGATGGCGTACTCGGTCCGCCAGCGCTTGTGCCGGGCCCGGAACACCTGGCCGAAGCCGCCACTGGCAACTTGACGCCAGTCGTCCTTGAAGTCGTCGCCACTGAAGACGATGTTAAAAGAAAACAGGAGGCGGGGCAAGATGGCGGACTAGGCAGAAGGATTGCACAGACCCTCTTCAACAAAGAAAAGGGAAACCAATTAATACAGACACAGAAGATAATCTTGGACCCCTGAGCCTTGAAGGAAAGGATGCAGATTTGGA
>NW_006929839.1:0-987 GCF_000298275.1 Orycteropus afer afer
TTGAGGCTGTGCCACTGGTGTCTCAAATGCCAGCAGGGTTGCACATGGTGCACAGGTTTCAATGCAGCTTACAGAGTGAGACAAACTAGGAAGAAGGAAGAGGCCATCCACTTCTCAAAGAATTGGCCAGGGGAAACCTTATGAATAGCAGAGAAACACTGTCTGATACAGAGCTCCTGTAGCGTAGTACCTAAGGCACTGGACTACTAACCAGAAGGTTGGCAGTTAAAATCCACCAGCCACTCCTCGGAAGGAAGGTTGGGCAATCTACTTCCATAGTGATATTGCCTCGGAAACCCAAGGAAGGGTTGCTATGAGTCGGGTCTGACTAGATGGCACATAACAACAACGACACTGCCTGATACATTAATGGGCAACTTTATGAATAGCTCTGAAACATTGTCCAATACAATGCAGGAAGACCAGCCCCTTAAGTCAGAAGACACTCAAAATATGACTGGGAAAGAGCTGCTCACCAGAGTAGAACCAACCTTACTGATATGGATAAAGCAAAGCTTTTGGGACCTTTATTTGCTGATGTGGCATGACTCAATTTGAGAAAAAACAGCTGCAGATGTCCATTAATAATCGGAACATAGAATGTACGAAGTATGAATCTAGGAAAATTGGAAGTTGTCAAAAATGAAATGGAACGCATAAAGATTGGTATCCTAGGCATTAATGAGCTAAAATGGACCGGTTTTGGCCATTTTGAATCAGACGACCATATGGTCTACTATGCCGGGAATGACAGTTTGAAGAGGAATGGCGTGGCATTCATCACAAAAGATGTTTCAAGATCTGTCCTGAAGCACAATGCTGTCAGTGATAGGATAATATCCACACACCTACAAGGAAGACCAGTTCATGCTAAGATTATTCAAATTGATGCACCAACCACCAAAGCCAAAGGTGAGGAAATTGAAGATTTTTATCAACTTCTGCAGTCTGAAATTGACTGAACATGAATCAAGATATGTTAATTAT
>NW_006929839.1:3122-3858 GCF_000298275.1 Orycteropus afer afer
AGATTTGGAAGACAGCTACCTGGCCAACTGACTGGAAGAGATCCAGATTTGTACCCATTCCAAAGAAAGGTGATCCCACAGAATGTGGAAATTATTGAACAATATTATTAATATCTCATGCAAGTAAAATATTACTGAAGGTAATTCAAAAATGGTTGCAACAATATATTGACAGAGAACTTCCAGAAATGCAAGCTGGATTCAGAAAAGGATGTGGAATGAGGGATATCATTGCTTATGTCAGATGTATCTTGGCTCAAAGCAAAGACTACCAGAAAAATGTTTTCTTTTGTTTTATTGACTATGCAAAGGCATTTGATTGTATGGATCATAACAAATTATGGGTAACATTGAGAAGAATGAGAATTCCAGAACACTTAATTGTACTCATGAGGAAACTGTACATAGACCAAGGGCTGTTGTTTGAACAGAACAAGGGGACACTGCATGGTTTAAAATCAAAAAGGAGTACATCAGGGTTGTATCCTTTCACCATATTTATTTAATCTATATGCTGAGCAAATAATCCAAGAACTTGGACCATACGAAGGAGAACGTGGCATCAGGATTGGAGGAAGAATCATTAACAACCTGCAATATGCTGATGACACAACTTTGCTTGCTGAAGGTGAGGATGACTTGAAGCACTTACTGATAAATATTTAAGAATACAGTCTGCAGTATGTATTACATCTCAATACAAAGAAAACAAAAATCCTCACAACTGGACCTATAT
>NW_006929839.1:4548-6165 GCF_000298275.1 Orycteropus afer afer
GATAAATGGAGAAGATTGAAGTTGTCAAAGACTTCACATTGCTTGGTTCTACAATCGATGCCAATGGAAGCAGCAGTCAGGACATCAGACAACATAAGTTGTTGTTGTTATGTGCCGTCGAGTCAGACCCGACTCATAGTGACCCCTCCTTGGGTTTCAAAGTATTACTATGGAAGTAGATTGCCCTATCTTCCTTCCGAGGAATGGCTGGTGGGTTTGAATCGCCAGCCTTCTGGTTAGCAGTCAAGTGCCTTAGGCACTACACTACCAGAGCTCCCAGACAATGTATGGCATTGGGCAAATCAGCTGCAAAGGACCTCTTTCAAGTGCTGAAGAGCAAAAATATCTCCATGGTATTTTCAGTTGCCTCATATGCATGTAAGAGCTGGACAATGAATAAGGAAGACCAAAGAAAAGTTGATGCTTTTGAGTTGTGGTGCTGCTGAAGAATGCTGAAAATACCATGGACTGCTAAAAGATCTAATAAATCTGTCCTGGAGGAAGTGCAGCTGGCATGCTTCTTGGAGGCGAGAATGGCCAGACTTCGTCTCACCTACTTTGGTCATGTCAGAAGGCCATTCCCTGGAGAAGGATGTCATGCTTGGTAAGGAGGACGGTCGACAAAGGAGGGGAATGCCCTCAATGAGATGGATTGACACAGTGGCTGCGGTGATGGGCTCAAGTGTAGCCAGGATCATGGAGCTGGCGTGGGACTGGGCAGTGTTTCGTTCTATTGTGCACAGGGTCGCTGTGAGTTGGAAATAACTTAACGGCACCTAACAACAACAACAACGTGCTTTGGGGTTATGTATGTCTATTGTATCTGTATGGTGGAACTTGTTGTTAAGTGCCGTCGAGTCTTCGCCAACACCACAACTCAAAAGCATCAACTCTTCTTTGGTCTTCCTTTATCATTGTCCAGCTCTCACATGCATATGAGGCTATTGATAATACCATGGCTTGGGTTGGGCGCATCTTAGTCTTCAAGGAGATATTTTTGCTCTTCAGCACTTGAAAGAGGTCTTTTGCAACAGATTTTCCCAATGCAATATGTCTTTTGAAGGCCCGACTGCTGCTTCCATTGGCATTGATTGTAGAACCAAGTAATATGAAGTCTTTGACAACTTCAATCTTTTCTCAATCTATTATGATGCTGCTTATTGGTCCAGTTGTGAGGATTTTTGTTTTCTTTATATTGGGGTGTAATCCATACTGCAGACTGTATTCTTTAATCTTCACCAGTAAATGCTCCAAGTCATCCTCACTTTCAGCAAGCAAAGTTGTGTCATCTGCGTATCTCAGGTTGTTAAGGATTCTTCCTCCAATCCTGATGCCACGTTCTTCTTCATATAGTCCAGCTTCTTGGATTATTTGCTCAGCATACAGATTGAATAAATATGGTGAAAGATTCAACCCTGACATACGCCCTTCTTGATTTTAAACCATGCAGTGTCCCCTTGTTCTGTTGGAACAACAGCCTCTTGGTCTATGTATAGGTTCTTCATGAGTACAATTAAGTGTTCTGGAATTACCATTCTTCTTATTGTAATACACAATTTGTTATGATCCACACAATCAAATGTCTTTGTATGGTGGATAAAACATAAGTAAACATCT
>NW_006929840.1:0-463 GCF_000298275.1 Orycteropus afer afer
TCCCACCCCTGGTAACCAACAAAGAAAGTTTCCTTCCATGTATAAACTTTTCCTTGACTTTTTACAATAATAAACTAATACTATATTTGTCCTTCTGTGATTGACTTATTTCATTCAGCATAATATCCACCAAGTTCATCCACGTTATGTGGTGTTTTGCAGATTGTACGTCATTCTTTAGTGACGCATAGTATTCCATCGTGTGTATGTACCATAGTTTGGTTATCCATTCTTCTGTTGATGGGCACCTAGGTCGTTTCCACCCTTCTGCTATTGTAAATAGTGCTGTGACAAACATGGGTATGCATATATCTGTTTTTGTCCTGGCTCTCACTTCTTTAGGATATATACCTAGTAATGGGATTGCTGGATCATATGGTGTTTCTAATTCCAGCTTTTTAAGGAATCGCCATACTGTTGTCCACAGTGGTTGTATCATTTTACAGTCCCACCAGTAGTGTAT
>NW_006929840.1:1155-1699 GCF_000298275.1 Orycteropus afer afer
GTCTACTTGAGGTAAATGTTTAACTCACATGCCTGTACTTTGTTTGGCTGGAAACCACAGTTGTGGGTTCAATTCCAGCTGTGGTTACCTTTTCCCTGTGTCTTTCTTTCCCACACATCCCTGCCCTCTGAGCTATCTCCCTGTGCAAATGCTGCCCTTCTGATCTCCCAAGATTGATTGTTCTAAAGAGTATACCTACCTCGTATAATTGTTCACCTTATAGACCTATTGTTTGGCTGATTTAAACCACCGGAGTGAGTTCAATTCCTGGCCCAAAGGGTGACTAGTCTTGGGGGTTCCACCAGTCTCTATTAGACCAGTGAGCCTGGCCTTTCTTATTATTTTGAGTTTTATTTCACAATTTTCTTCCACTTTATCCAGGATCTCCAGTTTTGAACCCCTTCTGAGTGGTTGTTAGTGGTACCAGGCACCATCTAGTTCTTCTGGTCTCAGGGTCATGTAGGCTGAGGTTCTCATGATCCATTAGTCCCTTGGAATAAGTGTTTCTACACATCTCTGATTTTCTTCACTTTTTGCTCCGGAC
>NW_006929840.1:1839-4197 GCF_000298275.1 Orycteropus afer afer
TCCTCGGAAGGAAGGTTGGGCAATCCTACTTCCGTAGTGATACTGCCTCGGAAACCCAAGGAGGGGTTGCTATGAGTCGGGGCCGACTCGATGGCATATAACAATAACAACAACAATAATGCAGTATTGTGTCTGTAGAAGTATTTACCTCTGTTGTCTGTACCTCTCCTGCACTTCTCTGTCTTCCTTTTCTTTAGTGTTATTATGTTGGTCACGTGCTTTTGGCATATTGCCTTGCCATTCATCCAAATCAATACTTGTCTCTTACCTATCTAGCAATTTTCCCTCCTCTTCCTTCCCATCCCTGATAAATTTTATTGTGAAAAATTCTAAACATATACAAAAGTTGTTGTTCTTATGTGCCATCAAGTTGTCTCCAACTCACAGGGACTCCATGTACACAGAACAAAATACTGCCCGGTCCTGTGCCGGCCTCACAATCCTTACTATACCTGATCCCATCGCTGCAGCCACCATGTCAATGCATCTAGTTGAGGGCCTTCCCCTCTTTCATTGACCCTCCACTTTACCAAGTATGACATCCTTCTCCAGAGAATGGTCCCTTCTGACAACATGACCAAACTAGGTGAGATGAAGTCTGGCCATTCTTGCTTCCAAGGAACATCCTGGTTGTACTTCTTCCAGGATAGATTTGTTCGTTCTTTTAGCAGTCCATGGTACTTTCAGCATTCTTCACCAACACCACAATTCAAAAGCATCACCTCTTCTTCAGTCTTCCTTATTCACTGTCCAGCTCTCACATGCATATGAGGCAACTGAAAATACCATGGCTTGGGTTAGGCAAGGTATATCTTAGTCTTCAAGGAGATATCTTTGCTCTTCAGCACCTGAAAGAGGTCTTTTGCAACAGATTTGCCCAATGCAATGTATCTTTTGATGTTTTGACTGCTGCTTCCATAGGTGTTGATTGTAGAACCAAGTAATATGAAGTCTTTGACAACTTCAGTCTTTTCTCCATCTATCGTGATGCTGCTTATTGGTCCAGTTGTGAGGATTTCTGTTTTCTTTATATTGAGGAGTAATCCATACTGCAGACTGTAGTCCTTAATCTTCATCAGTAAGTGCTCCAAGTCATCCTCACTTTCAGCAAGCAAAATTGTATTGTCTGCATATCCCAGGTTGTTAATGAGCCTTCCTCCAGTCCTGATGCCACATTCTTCTTCATATAGTTGAGCTTCTTGGATTATTTGCTCAGCATACAAATTGAGTAAGTATAGTAAAAGGATACATCCCTAACACAGTCCTTTCCTGATATTAATCCATGCAGTATCCTCTTGTTCTGTTTGAATGGTATCTTCCTGGTCTATGTACAGGTTCTTCATGAGTACAATTAAGTGTTCCAGAATTCCTATTCTTCTCAATGTTATCCATAATTTGTTATGATCCACACAATCAAATGCCTTTGCATAATCAATAAAACACAAGGAAACATCTTTCTGCTACTCTTTGCTGTCAGCCAAGATCCATCTGACATCAGCTATGATATCCCTACCTCCTTATCTCCTTCTGTATCCAGATTGCACTTCTGGAAGTTCCCTGTCAATATACTGCTGCAATTGTTTTTGAATTATCTTCAGTAAGGAATTACTTACACGTGTTATCAATGATACTGTTCAATAATTTCCACATTCTGTGGAATCACCTTTCTTTGGAATGGGTATAAATATGGATCTCTTCCAGTCAGCTGTCCAAATCTCTTGGTATAGTCGAGTGAGTGCCTCCAGCACAGCGTCCATTTGTTGAAACATCTCGATGAGTATTCGGTCAATTCCGGAGCCTTGTTTTTTGCCAATTTCTTCAGTGCAGCTTCAACTTCTTCCTTCATTACCATTGGTTTTTGATCATATGCCACCTCCTGAAATGGATGATCATTGACCAATTATTTTTGGTATAGTGACTATGTGTATTCCTTCCATCTTATTTTGACATTTCCTGCATCATTCAACATATTGCCCATGGAATCTTTCAATATTGCAATTCAAGGCTTAAGTTTTTTCCTCAGTTCTTTCAGCTTGAGAAATGCCAAGTGTGTTTTTCCCTTTTGGTTTCCTAACTCCAGGTCTTGTACATTTCATTATCATAATTGACTTTGTCTTCTCGAGCTGCTCTTTGAAATCTTCTGTTCAGCTCTTTTAACCTGTCTATTCTTCCACTTACTTTAGCTACTCTCTGTTCAAGGGCAAGTTTCAGAGTCTCTTTTGACATCCATTTTGGTCTTTTCTTCCTTTTCTATCTTTTTAATGAACTTTTGCTTTCTTTATGGATGATGTTCTTGATGTCATCTCACAATTCCTCTGGTTTTTGGTATTCAATGCATCAAATCTGTTCTTCAGATGG
>NW_006929841.1:0-4830 GCF_000298275.1 Orycteropus afer afer
TTGGTCAGGTGCAAGGTCAAATTGAAACTGAAGACAATTAAAACAAGTTGATGAGAGCCAAATGGAATGAAATAAAAGATCTGAACAGAAGATTTCAAAGTGTGGCTCAAGAAAACAAAGTAAAGTACTGTGATGAAATATTCAAAGACCTGGAAGTAGAAGGCCAAAAGCAAAGAACACACTAGGTAGGTAAATATATTCTTAAAGGAATTAATGACATTAAATGTACTACCTATATTGTCACTTGTGCCCAATATGCCAGACAACTCATTGATTCTATAGAATATCCATTTATAACAGGAGTCAGCAATGAAAATTTTCAGACAATGGGAAAAAAAGCTTAACAACAGTGAATAGTAGATTTCATTGAATGGTTCATACCTCAATTTATAAAACATTTATAAGGGAAAATTAAGTTAAATATTAATTTTCCATAGTCCTTAATTACTCCTTAGAGCTCTACAAACCTTTCTCTGAACATAAATAAGTAATAAATAATAATAATAATAATAACACAATAAAAAATTCATTCATAGTTATTTTGAAAAGTTAAAAAAATGAAACCATGTTTTTCAAATATTAAGTTTAAATATTGTTATTTAAAATTAAGTTGTACTTGGCTAATTTTGCTTTATTAGATTATAATGGGAAAAAAATTCCAACTTATATTTTATTAATGTATTATTAATATATATTTTTATTAATGAAGGGTATGGTTGTCTGCCTTTGGAGATATGCTTTATCGGGCTTCAAAACTTACATAATATTTTTGTCAAATTTTATTATTTTTCTTATAATTTAAGGGTAGTAGGACATATAGTAACAATAATACTACACTTTGCCATGTAGTAAGATAATACATTTCTTTATTTTTTCTGCAATGTACAGCATGGATTTACTTACCTGTGTCACTAATATCTCTGTGTTTTATGATGTAGCAATAATGTATGAGAGAAAATTCACTTTCAAATATGACAAAAATTAAATGAAAAAATCCTTTGAACAACACTTGCATTTTTGATGTTCTGATATATTATGAAATTTCCAGCACCAGATCACAAAAGCATGATCACAATTAATATTAAGGTGAAAAAAGTTTTTTAATATAACATGCAGTTCTTAGAGAATAAGAGAGATCATACAGTTGTCATTTTCAGTTTGTAATTTGAGCAAATCCTAGTGTAGATATTCCATGAGCTTTGAGCCTTCCATGGGGTTATGTATAATTGGTGATGAGGGAATAATAGAGTGACAAGCTTCTGGCATTGTGCATTCTTAAACTACCATTATTATAAATGAGATATTATTATTGTTGTTCTTATGAGACATTGAATCAATTCCAATTCATGATGAACCTATACAACAAAATAAAGTGCCCTATAGGGTTAACTGGGCTCTAATGATTATTGAAGCAGGTCTTTTCTTTCACAGAGCCCCTGGTAGGTTTGAAATGGGTACCTTTCCATTACTAGCCAAACACTTAAGCATTGGGTCACAAAAACAAAGACCCAAAAATGTAGCAATCAAGTTAATTCCTACTCACAGTGACTTTATAGGACAGGATAGAACAACCCCATGTATGTTTAAAGGCAAAATCTTTGCAAAGATGTTACTTTGAGAAATAAAGTGCACTTGAGCTGGGTCTTGGTATTTTCAATGCCTCAAATTAATGCATAAGCTGGGCAATGAATAAGGGAGACCAAATTTAAAAAAAAAAAAATGATGCATTTGAATTATGGTATTGGCAAAGAACATTGAATATCTATTGCCTAAAAGAACAAAGAAATGTGTCTTGCAAGAAGTACACCCAGAATGTCCCTTAGAAACAAGCATGGCAAGACTTCATCTCACCTATTTTGGAGATGTTACCAGGAAGGACCAGTCCACAGAGAAGGAAATAATGTTCTATGAAGTAGAAGGTCAGTGAAAAAGAGGAAGACTTTCGACGCGATGAATTGATACAGTAGCGGCAATTGTTTTAGGCTGGGTTCTGTATAGAAGCAAACACAGTGAAGCTTATTTATGCATATAAATATATAGAGAGACTTATCACATGGAAATGGCTCATGTGTTTGTAGAGGCTGACAAGTCCCAAGTCCACAGGTCAGATCTCAGGCTGGAGGGTTTTTCAGATTCATGTAGCTGCAGGAACTGACAAATCCAAGACTGGCCAATCAGACAGCAAGCTTCTGGGTTACTGGCTGTGGACTTAATGGATTCCAAGATAAGGAGGCAATACAACAGTCCACTGGCACAAGTTCAAAGAACCAGAGGTCAGATGATGATGAGCCAAATGCAGGATCCAGATTGAGTGAAAAGAAAAGTGTTTTGATAGAACTTCCATCCATATGCATTGGAAGTGGACCACACGCTAGAGAAAACTACTTTTCTACTGATTACTGTTCATAGTAGATCTTATCATGGTGGTGCCTTTATTTTATCCAATTGCATAATGTGTGACTACATCATAACTGTCAAAACACTTAGATTCATGACTCAGAGAAGTTGACACATAACTTTAACTCTCACAGCAACAACGAATGAGCTGAAACACAGTAATTATTGTGAGGATGGTTCAGGATCAGGCAACACTTCATTTTGTTGTGCCTAGGGTCAATATGAGTTGGATCTGACTCAAAGGAACTGAACAACAACAACAATCTTTATGGAAGTAAATATATTCTGTTATTTAATTATGACATTACATCAAAAAGAGATATTATTCTTGCTTTATAAATGAAAAAGAAAATGAAGATTAGAGAGGTTCAATACCATGTTAAAATTTTGACTGGTTTTCCAGCAGAGACAGGATTAGATTGATAGTTTCTCATTTTGTTTTTTGAGTATTAACCACTCTTCAAATAATATTATTCAAATATATAATACATTGGTACTTATGATTAAAAATTACAATTTTTTCAGGTTGAGAATGAGAATTTCATAATAGTATATAGTATCACTTGTGTGGCAGAAAAAAAATCAATGATTAATAACTATTAATTTTGAATTTTGGTGTTGACAAAGAATACTGAAGATTCTATCAACTGCCAGAAAAAATAACAAATCTGTCATGGAGGAAGTGCAACCAAAATGCTTCCAGAAGTGAGAATGGCCAGACTTCTTTTCAACCACTTTGGTCAAGTTGTCAGAAGAGACTAGTCCCTGGAGAAGGCTAGCATGCTTAGTAAAGCAAAGGATCACAGAAAAAAGGGAGGATACTCAATAAGATGGATTGACACAGTGACTAAAAGGATGGGCTCAAGCCTAGCAAGGATTTTGAGGATGGTGCAGGACAAGGAAATGTTTCATTCTGTTGTATGTAGGGCAGCTATGAGGGGAAATCAACATCCATCAGTTGTAACAGTTGTAAAGTAAGAATCTTATCCATATTTCCTTCAGTATTAGTCACAAAGTTTGATATAAATAGGAGTCACTTGAAGCGGATTTTTTAACTGCTAATTTTGGTATGTAAATATTTACCACTCATCTGTCATTTTGTTGTGCTGTCACTTTGTTGTGTGTTGCTTTGAGGCTCGGAGCTATGCCATCAGAATTCCAAATACCAACAGGGTCATCCGTAGTGCATAAATTTCAGTGGAGCTTCCAGACTAAAACAGACTATGAAGAAGGACAGTGTCATCCACTTCTGAAAACCTTAGGAATACAAGTGAAACATTGTCTGATATATTATGGGACAACTTTAAGGATGACAGGGAAACATTGTCTAATATGAAGCGGAAGATAAGCCCCTCAGATTGGAAGGTACTCAGAATATGACTGAAGAAGAGCTGCTTCTTCAAAGTAGAAGTGACCTTAATGACTTGGATGGAGTAAAGCTTTCAGGACCTTCATTTGCTGATGGGACACAACTCAAAATGGGAAGAAACAGCCAAAAACATCCATTAATAATCAGAATATTGTGGAGAGCCGCACCACGGCATTCTATTCATCTTAACAAGGTCACAATACTTCCCTTCTTTGTTTTGGGCCTGTTGGACATCTTCAGACCTAAGTTTGAGTTTCAAGACCTGTCTTGAGCCATCACTTCTGTATAGAAGTGATTCAGCACTTTTAAATTTACCCACCTCTTGCCACGTATCTATTTTTTATAGGTTTCCCTATTTCACCGTCAGCAGCAATGTCACATCACCCCATTCCTTCATCCTGCCCCTTTCCTTTAACCATATATAAGTATTTGTTTGAAATTCAATAAACGACACTTGATCGGGCTTTTGACTTGTCTCCATTCTTCGCGTCTCTTGTCCCCTCCATTTCCACCCCCTCCTCCATGTCCTAGGTTGACTGTCCCGCAGGACGGGACACGTGGCGCCCAACGTGGGGCCTGGATATGAGGGAATCGGTGAGAAACGCTGCAAAGGACCGGCCGGTGTATAAAAAGAAAACAGACAGAGCTACGGTCGGCGAAGGAACCTGCTTCTCCAAATCACTCTGGTAAGTTGCAGTGATCATGGGGAAGAAATAAGTCAGCATGAAGTATTTGTGGAACAGTTAAGAGAGGCACTCAAGACGCGAGGAGTAAAGGTTAAAATAAAGCATCTTTTACAATTTTCTGATTTTATAAAAGAGGTTTGCCCGTGGTTCCCTCAGGAGGGTACGATAGATGAGAAACGCTGGCAGAGAGTGGGAAATGCACTTAAAGATTTTTATCAAACCTTCAGCCCCGAAAAGATTCCTGTAACAACATTTTCCTATTGGAATTTAATTCGTGAAGTAATAGGAATCAGGACTTCTTGTCCTGAAGTAGCAACGGCAATTGATCATGGTGAAGAAATTTAAAGTCAGAAAGAAAAAGGTTGGGGGAGGCAGCCC
>NW_006929842.1:0-586 GCF_000298275.1 Orycteropus afer afer
TTCTGGAATTCCAATGAGGCGTATGTTGTTTCTTTCCATGTTGTCCCATCTAACTCTTAGGTTCTCTTAGTGTCTCTTAAATCTTTGTTTTGATTTTTCTTCATAGAGGCTGGTGTCCAAGGATTTGTCTTCAAGTTGGGAAATGTGTTCTTCAGCCAGTTATAACCTATTATTTTGTGTTTCCACTGTATTGTGCAGTTCTGTAATTTTGGTATTCATCTTCTGGATTTCTAACTGCTGTTTTTGTATGAGTTCTGGTTGTGTATTAATCTTGTTATTTTTTTCTTGAATGGTCTTCCTGAGTTCTTCCAGGGTACTGTCTGTGTTCTCCTTGCTTCTGTTTGGGGTTTACTTGAGCTCTTGTTGTTGTTGTTGTTGTTACATGCTGTCGAGTTGGCCTCGACTCATAGCGACCCCTCCTTGGGTTTCCGAGGCAGTATCACTACAGAAGTAGATTGCCCCATCTTCCTTCTGAGGAGTGGCTGGTGGGTTAGCAGTCAAGTGCCTTAGGCACTAAGCTACCAGAGCTCCCTGAGCTCTTGTAGAGTCCTATAAACATACCTCCTAAATTTCTTCTCAGATAATT
>NW_006929842.1:1291-1930 GCF_000298275.1 Orycteropus afer afer
ATGCCATTTTGGAAAAGCCTCCACGTTCCAATTATTAATGGATGTTTGCAGTTGTTTCTTCTCATTTTGAGTCATGCTAATCAGAATTGGAGGAAGACTCATTAACAACCTGCGATATGCAGACAACACAACTTTGCTTGCTGAAAATGAAAATGACTGGAAGCACTTACTGATGAAGATTAAAGACTACAGTTTGCAGTATGGATTACACCTCAACATAAAGAAAATGAAAATCCTCACAACTGGACCAATAAGCACCATCATGATAAATGAAGAAAACCTTGAAGTTGTCAAAGATTTCATATTACGTGGTTCCACAATCGACACCAATGGAAGCAGCAGTCAAAAAATCAGACGTCTTATTGCAAAAGACCTTTCTAAGGTGCTGAAGAGCGAAGATGTCTCTTCAAAGACTCAGATGTGCCTGACCCAAGCCATGGGTCAATTTCTTCACGTGGATGTGAAAGCTGGACAATGGAAAAGGAAGACCAAACAAGACTTGGTGCTTTTGAGTTGTGGTGTTGGAGAAGAATACTGAAAGTACCATGGACTGCCAGAAGAACTGATAGATCTCTCCTGGAAGAAATGCAGCCAGAGTGCTGAATGGAAGTGAGAATGGCCAGACATAATCTCACCTAC
>NW_006929842.1:3695-4474 GCF_000298275.1 Orycteropus afer afer
AAAAACCATTCTATAGGTAACTTGATGCGGCCCCAACCATAGCTAAAAGTGGTTACATTAGTACAGTTCACAGCATCTTGACATTTAGTAATGTTGACACAATTTTCAGAGCAGTTAACAAAAGAAACACACAATTCAGAAGGTGTTACTGTTTTGACAAACAGGAAAACATACTTTTTCTTTACTGTAGCTTGTAGGACAGTAAATACATATCTGTAAAATCAGTAATTTTAATACTTTTGAAATTGGTGTAATTTCTGATAAGTTGTACTAGAGTTCTGACTCCTACTAGACACGAAGTGAAAGTTTCTTCTAGTTTCTGCCTGATAGAACTCTCAGGTATTTAAGACTTATTGAGGTAGGTAAACCTAAACATTTTCATTTTTGCTGAATTTTTGGTATACTAATAATCCCCAACTGGAGGAGCTGTGGTAGCGTACTGCCTAAGACTGCTAACCAGAAGGCTGGCAGTTCAAGCCCACCAGCCACTCCTTGGAAGGAACATGGGGCAATGTACTTCCATAGTGATACCACCTTGGAAACCCAAGGAGGGGTCCCTATGAGTCAGATCCAAATTGACAGCACTGAGTGAGTGAGTGAGTGAGTGAGAATATCTAACTAGGGAAGATAAATAGGAAAATAATTAAGACTCTCATAGTCTCTCTCTCTTTTAATTTTATTGTTGTGAAAACATACACAATAAGACATTTACCAACATAACAACTTCCACATTTACAGCTCAGGGACATTGATGACGTTTTTCATGTTGTCCCACCATT
>NW_006929843.1:0-872 GCF_000298275.1 Orycteropus afer afer
TTGACAGAAGATATCTCTAGCTATACATTTGTATGTACTATAAATATATCCATGATTATAACAGAGCATATAGAGGGCAAATTTATGAATACTTCTTAATCATAACCATACTTTTTGAAGGAATGAGTCACTAGGACTGGAGACTCAGGACTGTAGTCTCAGGAAACACTAAGGTCAATTGGCATAACATAGTCCACAAAGATTATGTCCTACATCCTACTGTGGTGAGTAGTGACTGTGCTCTTAAAAGTTTGCAAGCAGCCACAGAAGGTACAACTTTGCTCCATATGGAACAAAGAAAAGTGAAGAAAATAAAAGATACAAGGAAAAAATTAATCTCAGAACCAATGGACCACATGAACCCCAGTCTCCATGACCCTGAGACCAGAAGAACTAGATGGTGCCTGGCTACCAATGATGATGATCTGAAAGACATTACAATAAGAGGTACCAGACAGAGTAAGAGAAAATGTGAAACACAATTCCAAACCATAAAAAAGACCAGGCTTACTGGTCTGATAGAGATTGGCAGAACCCCAGGACTACGGTTCTTAACATCCTTCAGTCCTGGAACTGAAGTCACCCCTGTGGCTCAGCCAAATAATAAACAGATATATAAAGTGAAAAATAATACTAAGAAGGTATTCGTTCATTTGAACAATCAACCATATGAGATCCAAAAAACAATATTTTACCAGCGATAAAGCTAAGAAGGCAGGAAGCGATAGGAAAGAAGAATCTCTCTCTCTCTCTCTCTCTCTCTCTCTCTCTCTCTCACACACACACAGACACACACAAAGATGGCACAAGAAATATTGCCTTGAATTTTTAGATGGGGGCCTGAGAGTAATAAATACCAAATAAGTTAACCA
>NW_006929843.1:3430-3873 GCF_000298275.1 Orycteropus afer afer
CCCTGGTAACCAACAAAGAAAATTTCCTTCTGTAGATAAACCATTCCTTAACTTTCACAATAACAGACTAATACAATATTTGTCTTTTTGTGATTGACTTATTTCACTCAGCATAATGTCCTCAAGTTAATCCATGTTATGTGGTATTTTGCAGATTCTACATTATTCTTTAACATTGCATAGTATTCCATTGTATGTACCATAGTTTGGTTATCCATTCCTCAGTTGATGGACAACTAGGTTGTTTCCATATTTTGGCTATTGTAAACAGTGCTGCGATGAACACGTTTGTGCATATATCTGTTCTTGTCATGGCTCTCACTTCTTTAGGATATATACCTAGTAACAGAATGGCTGGGTCAAACAGTATTTCTAATTCCAAGTTTTGAAGGAATCGCCATACTGTTTTCCACAATGGTTGTACCATTTTACAGTCCCACCAG
>NW_006929843.1:5047-5528 GCF_000298275.1 Orycteropus afer afer
CTCTTTGCTAGTGTACAGGAATGCAACTGATTTTTGGGTGTTGATCCTACATCCTGCCACAATGCTAAATCTCTCAATTAGTTCCAGTAGATTTTTTACTGAGTCTCTTGGATTTTCTAGGTATAGGATCATATCATCCACAAATAGTGATAGTTTGACTTCTTCCTTACCAATTGGGATGCCTTTGATTTCCCCTTCTTGCCTATGGCCCTTGCTAGGACTTCCAGTACAATGTTGAATAGAAGTGGTGATAGTGGGCATCCCTGTCTGGTTCCTTCTCTCAAAAGAAATGGTTTCAGTCTGTCTCCATTGAGAATAATGCTGGCCGTTGGTTTTGCATAAATTTATTATGTTGAGGAATGTCCCTTCTATTGCTATTTTGCTGGGAGTTTTGATCAGGAATTGGTGTTGGATTTTATCAAATGCCTTTTCTGCATCAATTGATATGATCATGTGGTTCTTCTCCTTTGTTTTATTTATG
>NW_006929844.1:0-3707 GCF_000298275.1 Orycteropus afer afer
GACGCACTCCCTTCCTGATTTTAAACCATGTAGTGTCCCCTTGTTCCATTCGAATGACAGCCTTCTGGTCAAGGTACAGTTTCCTCATGAGTACAATCAAGTGTTCGGGAATTCCCATTCTTCTCAATGTTATCCATAATTTGTCACAATCCACACAATCAAATGCTTTTGCATAGTCAATAAAACACAAGTAAACATCTTATTGGTATTCTTTACCTTGAGCCAAGATCCATCTGACAACAGCTATGATATCCCTTGTTCCACGTCCTCTTCTGAATCCAGCTTGAACTGGAAGTTCTCTGTCAATACACTGCTGCAAACATTTTTAAATTATCTTCAGTAAGATCTTACTTGCATGCTATATTATTGATATTGTTTTGTAATTTCCACAATTTGTGGCACCACCTTTCTTTGGAATGGGTACAAATATGGATCTCTTCCAGTCAGTTAGCCAGGTAGCTGTCTTCCAAATCTCTTGGCATAACCAAGTGAGTGTCTCCAATGGGGCATCCGTTTGTTGAAATACCTCAATGGGTATTCCATCAATTCCCAGAGCCTTGATCTTCACCAATTATTTTATTTCAGCTTTGACTTCTTCCTTTTTTACCATTCGTTCTAGATCATATGCCACTTCCTGAAATGGACGAAGATCAACCAGTTGTTTTTGGTACAGTGACTGTGTATTCCTGCCATCTTCTCTTGATGTTTCCTGCATCTTTCAATATTTTGCCCATAGAATCTCTCCATATTGCAACTCGAGGCTTAAATTTTTTCTTCAATTCTTTCAGCTTGAGAAATACTGAGCATGTTCTCCCTTTTGGTTTTCAAACTCCAGATCTTTGCACATTTCATTATAGTAATTGGTTTCGTCTGCTCGAGCTGCTCTTTGAAATCTTTTGTTCAGCTCTTTTATCTTGTCATTTCTTCCATTGGCTTTAGCTACTCTCCACTCAAAGGCAAATTTCAGAATCTCTTCTGTCATCCCTTTTGGTCTTCTCTTCCTTTCTTGTCTTTTTAGTGATGTCTTGCTTTCTTCATGGATAATATTCTTGATATCCTCCCACAATTCTTCTGGTTTTCAGTAACTGGTGTTCAATGCATCAAATCTATTCTTTATATGGTCTCTAAATTCAGGAGGGATATATTCAAGATCATATTTTGGCTCTCTTGGACTTGTTTTAATTGTCTTCAACTTCAAGTTGAACTTTCATATGAGCAGTTGATGGTCTGTTCCACAATCAGCTCCTGGCCTTGTTTTTGCTGAAGATATTGAGCTTTTCCACTACCTCTTGCCACAGATGTAGTCAATCTGATTGCTGTGTGTTTGTTCCATCTGGTGAAGTCCACGTGTACAGCCACCATTTGTGTTGTTGAAAAAAGGTGTTTGCAATGAACAAGTCGTTGGTCTTGCAAAACTCTACCATGCGAGTTCTGGCATTATTTCTGTTGCCAAGGCCAAATTTTCCAACTACCGATGATTGTGCTTTGTTTCTAACATTTGCATTCCAGTCACCAGTGATAATTAACACATCCTTATTGCATGTTCAGTCAATTTCAGACTGAAGAAATTGATAAAATCTTCAATTTCCTCATCTTTGGCTTTGGTGGTTGGGGCATAAATTTGAATAATAGTCATATTAATGGATCTTCCTTGTAGGCGTATGGATATTATCCTGTCACTGACAGCATTGTACTTCAGGACCGATCTTGAAACATCCTTTGTGATGATAAATGCCATGCCATTCCTCTTCAAACTGTCATTCCGGGCACAGTTGATCATGCTATTGTTTGATTCAAAATAGCCAAAATCAGTCCATTTCAGCTCACTTATGCTGAGGATATCAATCTTTATGTGTTCCATTTCATTTTTGACAACTTCCCATTTTCCTAGATTCATACTTTGTACATCCATGTTCTGATGATTAAAGGATGTCTATAGCTGTTTCTCTTCAATTTGAGTGGTGCCACATCAGCAAATGAAGGTTTCAAAAGCTTTACCTTATCCATATGAGTAAGGCTGAGTTTACTCAGATGATGCAGTTCTTTCCCAGTCCTTTTTGAGAGCCTTCTAACATAACCAGACTATTCATAAAGTTGCGTGGTAATGTATCAAACTGTGTTTCTTTGCTATTCAGAAGGTTTTCCCTGCCCAATTATTTGAGAAGTGGACAGCCTCCACTTTCTTCCTAGTCTGTCTCAGTCTATAAGCTGAGCTGATACCTGTACATCATGTGTATCCCGTTGGGTTAGAAACACCAGTGGCTCAGCCTCAAAACTCACATCAACATGTCACCACCGTAGGACAAACCGACAGACAAGTTTGCCTCCCTGTTGGAAACCTCTCATACCACCTTTACCTGGGTACCTGTGGCTGACTCCTCCTCTGTCCAGATTCCTAGGCCTTGTAATCCCCTTTCTCCCACTCTCCCACTCTGCTGCTTTGGGTGTATCTGAGTTCCTCTCCTCACCTGGATCCCTGTGGCTGACTGCATTATATAAAAATTCTAAAAGAATTATATACCCAGCAAAATTGTCCCTCAGATATGAAGGTGAAATTAGGAGATTTCCAGATAAGCAGAAATTAAGGGAATTTTTTTAAAACAAGACTAACCTTACAAGAGATACTAAAGGGAATCCTTTGAACAGAAAACCAATTATAGCAAACAAAAACTGACCATTAATACACAAGATGACATAACCCAGAAACCAACACAGCTATAAACATATCTAAAGTAAAATAAGGTTACATGATTGTAAACAGGGAACCAGAGATATCAACGGGCAAATGAGGACAACTACAAACAAAAAGAGGGAAAAATACTGTAGTTACAAAACTTGTAAATGGGAAGGAAGTCAAGAGAATTGCAAGATAAAATGGACTGTTCTAAAATCAGGGAAAAAAGTATAAATCACAGGGTAACTTCAAAGAAGAATAATAAACCTTCACATCACAATAAAAAAGAGAACAAGCACAAATATTTAGCAAACACTAAAACAATAGCAACAAAGGAAATGATAAAATGATTCATAAACATAATGAGCTCACCACAGAACGTTAGATGGAACAAAGAAACCAGGAACACCATGAAAAAACTCAGAATAACAAAATGACAGAAACCAATTCATACTTGTCAATAATTACACTGAAAGTTAATGGATTAAATGCACCACTAAAGAGATGGAGAGTAGGAGACTGGATAAGAAAATATAACCCATCAATATGCTGTCTACAAGAGACACACCTTAGAGACAAACACAAAAATAGACTAAAAATAAAAGGTTGGGAAAAGATATATCAAGCAAATGGCAACCAAAAAAGAGCAAACACAAAAAAAATGGAACCACTGCCATGGAGTGAGGTCTGACTCATAGTGACACCTCCCTGGGTTTCTGAGGTGATATCAGTATGGAAGTAGATTACCCAACCATCCCTCTGAGGAGTGGCTTGTGGATTTGAACTGCCAGCCTTCTGGTAAGAGTCAAATGCCTTAGGCACTACACTACCAGACCTCCCCAAGAAAAGAGCAAAAGTGGCAATATTTATTTCTAATCAAATTAACTTTTACACAAAAATCACCATACTACACAAGGAAAGACATTATATAATGATTAAAAGATCAATTGAACATGAAGATATAACCATAATAAATAACTATGGACCCAATGAAAGAGCCCCAAAATACATAAATCAGACTTTAAAAGAGTTG
>NW_006929844.1:4152-4942 GCF_000298275.1 Orycteropus afer afer
TGAACAACACCCTCCTTAAGAAAGACTGGGTAAGAGAAGAAATAAAAAATGAAATTCAAAAATTCCTTGAATCAAACAAGAATGAAAACACAACATACCTTAATCTTTGAGACACAGCTAAAGCAGTGACCAGAGGTCAAGTTTTAGCAATAACTGCACACATCAAAAAAGAAGAAAGGACCAAAATCAACACTTTAAACCAACATCTCCAACAATTAGTAAAAGAACAGCAAGAAAAGCCTATAGTCAAAAAAAGAAAGGAAATAATCAAGATCTGAGCAGAAATCAATGAAATAGAAAATAGAAGGGCTATAGAAAAAAATCAACAAGACCAGAAGTTGTTTTTTTTAAAAGATCAGTAAAATTGACAAACCACTGGCAAATTTAACAAAGGAAAAGAGGGAGAGAATACAAATAACGTGAATAAGAAACAAAATGAGTGACATCACAACAGAACCAACTGAAATAAAAAGGATAATACCAGGATACTACGAAGAACTGTACTCTGACAAATTTGAAAATCTGGAAGAAATGGACAGATTTCTAGAAACACACAATTTACCTAAACTAACACAGATTGATGTGGAAAAGTTGAAAAGGCCCATCACAAAAGAAGAAATTGAACAGGTCATCAAAAATTTACAAACTAAAAAAAGCCCTGCGCCAGACGATTTCACAGGAGAATTCCACAAAATATTCAGAGAAGAACTGATACCAATCCTACTCAAACTATTCCAAAACATAGGAAAGGATGGAATCCTCCCTAACTCATTTTATGAAGCAAGCATAA
>NW_006929845.1:0-716 GCF_000298275.1 Orycteropus afer afer
CAGACTGAGACAGACTAGGAAGAAGGAAGAGGCCATCCACTTCTCAAAGAATTGGCCAGGGAAAACCTTATGAATAGTAGAGAAACACTTTTTAATATAATACTGCACAACTTTATGAATAGTCAGGAAACATTGTCCAATACAGAGTCAGAGGATGAGTCACTTAGGTTATAAAGCTCTCAAAAAAAAAAAATGACTTGGAAAGAGCTGCGTCATCAGAGTAAAACCAGCCTTACTCATATGGATAAGGTAAAGCTTTCCAGACCTCCATTTCTTGATGTGGCATGACTCAAATTGAGGAGAAACAGCTGCAAATATCTATTAATGTAACATGGAACGTGCTAAGTATGAATCTAGGAAAATTGGAAGTTGTCAAAAATGAAATGGAATGCATAAAGATCGATATCCTAGACATTAGTGGGCTGAAATGGACCGGTTTTGGCCATTTTAAATCAGACAAACATATGACCTACTATGCCGGGAATGACAAATTGAAGAGGAATGGTGTGGCATTCATTCTCACAAAGGATGTTTCAAGATCTGTCCTGAAGTACAATGTTGTCAGTGATAGGATAATATCCATACACCTACAAAGAAGACCTGTGAATACTACTATTATTCAAATTTATGCACCATCCACCAAAGCCAAAGATGAGGAAATTGAAGATTTTTATCAACTTCTGCAGTCTGAAATTGACCAAACATGCAATCAAGAT
>NW_006929845.1:2977-5401 GCF_000298275.1 Orycteropus afer afer
ATTGTGTGGATCATGACAAATTGTGGATAACATTGAGAAGAATGTGAATTACAGAACACTTAATAGTACTCATGAGGAACCTGTACCTTGACCAGGAGGCTGTCATTCGAACAGAACAAGGGGACACTGCATGGTTTAAAATCAAGAAGGTAGTGCATCAGGGTTGTACCATTTCCCCACACTTATTCGATCTATATGCTGAGCAAATAATCCGAGAAGCTGGACTGTAGGAAGAAAAATGTGACATCAAGATTGAAGGAAGAATCATTAACAAGCTGCGATATGCTGATGACACAACTTTGCTTGCTGAAAGTGTGGATGACTTGACGCACTTACTGATGAAGACTGAAGAATATAGTCTGCAGTATGGATTACATCTCAATAAAAAGAAAACAAAAATCCTCACAACTGGACCAATAAGCAACATCATGATAAATGGACAGGTTGTCAAAGAATTCATGTTGCTTGGTTCTACAATCGACACTAATGGAAGCAGCAGTCAGGACATTAGACAACGTATAGCACTGGGCAGTTGGCTGCAAGGGACCTCTTTCTAGTGCTGAGGGCCAAGGATGTCTCCTTGAGGACTATGGTGAGCCTGACACAAGCCATGGTATTTTCAATCGCCTCATATGCATGTCAGAGGTGGACAATGAATAAGGAAGACCGAAGAAGAGTTGATGCTTTTGAGTTGTGGTGCTGGCAAAGAATGCTGAAAGTACCATGGACTGCTAAAAGAACTAACAGATCTGTCCTGGAGGAAGTGCAGCTAGAATGCTCCTTGGAAGCAAGAATGGCCAGACTTTGTCTCACCTACTTTGGTCATGTTATCAGAAGGGACCATTCCCCGGAGAAGGATGTCATGCTTGGTAAGGTGGAGGGTCGATGAAAGAGGGGGAGGCCTTCCACAAGATGGATTGACATGGTGGCTGCGACGATGGGCTCAAGTATAGCAAGGATCATGGAGCTGGTGCAGGATTGGGCCATGTTTTGTTCTACTGTGCATAGGGTCGGTATGAGTCAGAAACAACTTGACAGGCATTTAACAACAACATATGTTGTCTGATTTCTTGACTGTTGCTTCCATTGGTGTTGATTGTGGAACCAAGTAATATGAAATCTTTGACACCTTCAATCTTTTCTCCATTTATCGTGAGGCTGCTTATTGGCCCAGTTGTGAAGATTTTCATTTTCTGTATGTTGAGGTGTAATCCAAACCAAAGATTGTAGTCTCTGATCTTCATAAATAAGTGCTTTGAATCATTTTCACTTTCAGCAGGCAAGTTTGTGTCATCTGCATATCACAGATTGTTAATGAGTCTTCCTCCAATCCTGATGCTACATTCTTCTTCATCTAGTTCAGTTCCTTAGATGATTTGTTCAGCATACAGATTTAATAAGTATGGTGAAAGGATACAATTCTGACACACACCCTTCCTGATTTGAAACCATGCAGTATCCCCTTGTTCTGTTTGAATGACAGCCTCCTGGTCTATGTACAGGTTCTTCATGATCACAATCATGTGATCTGGAATTTCCATTTTTCGTAATGTAATCCATAACTTTCTATGACCCAGAGAGTCAAATGCCTTTGCACTGTCAATAAAACAAAGGTAAACATATTTCTGGGATTCTTTGCTTTCAGCCATGATCCATCTGACAACAATGATATCCCTATTCACACATCGTCTTCTGAATCCAGCTTGCATTTCTGGAAGTTCCCTGTCAATATACTACTGCAACCGTTTTTGGATTATCTTCAGCAAGATTTTACTTAAGTGTGATACCAATGACAATTTTGTAATTTCCACATTCTGTTGGATCACCTTTCTTTGGAATGGGCACAAATATGGATCTATTCCAGTCAGTTGGCCATGTAGCTGTCTTCTAAATTTCTTGGTATACATGAGTAAGTACCTCCAGCACAGCATCTGTTTGTTGAAACATCTCAATGGGTATTCTGTCAATTCCTGGAGTCTTGTTCTTCACCAATTCTTTCACTGAATATTTCACTTCTTCCTTCAATACCATTGGTTCTTGATCATATGCCACCTCCTGAAATAGATGTCCATCAACCAATTCTTTTTGGTACAGTGACTGTGTATTCCTTCCATCTTCTTTTGATGCTTTCTTCATCATTTAATATTTTGCCAATAGAATCTTTCAATATTGTAACTCAAGGCTTGAATTTTTTCTTCAGTTCTTTTAGTTTGAGAAATGCTGAGCGTGCTCTTCCCTTTTTGTTTTCTAATTCTGGTTTTTGCATATTTCATTATAATAATTGACTTTGTCTTCTTGTGCTGCTCTTTGAAATCTTCTGTTCAGCTCTTTCATTTTGTCATTTCTTCCATTTGCTTTAGCTACTCTCCATTCAAGAGCAAGTTGCAGAGTCTCTTCTGACATCCATTTTGGTCTTTTCTTCCT
>NW_006929846.1:0-2565 GCF_000298275.1 Orycteropus afer afer
TTTTCTTCATTCTTCTTTGCTCTGGACAAGGAGAGACCCATCGCTTCATCTAGATGGCTGCTTGCAAGCCTTTAAGATCCCAGTCACTACTCACAAAAGTAGGATGTGGAACAATGTTTTTGTGTAGTATGTTATGCCAATTGAGCTTGATGTCCCCTGTGACCATGGTCCTGAGCCCACAGGTACTCGATCCCTCTGGGTAGCTGGCTGTGACCAAGAAGGAGAACACATAATTTTTAAGGTGTCTCTTTAAGGCCAACAACTGAAATAAAACTAATAATCATAGCTAGTATTTATTTTAAGGAACTCTGGTGGCTCAATCACTAAGGCATTTGACTGCTAACTAGAAGGTTGGTGGTTTAAACTCATCAGTCACTCACTCCATGGAAGGAAGATGGAGCAATCTACTTCCTAAAGATTTGTTGTTATGTTATTAGGTGTCATTGAGTCAGCTCCAATTCATAACAACCCTATGTGCAACATAACAATACTGCCTAGTCCTGTGCCAACCTCACAATCCTTGCTATACTGAGCCCATCATTGCAGCCACTGTGTCATTCCATCTCTTTGAGAGCCTTTCCCTTTTGTATTGACCCTCCACTTTGCCAAACATGACATCCTTCTCCAGGGAATGGTCCCTTCTGACAACATGATCAAAGTAGGTAAGAGGAAGTCTGACGATTCTCACTTCCAAGGAACATTCCAGCTCCACTTCCTCCAGGACAGATTTGTTAGTTCTCCTGGCAGTCCATGGCACTTTCAGTATTCTTCACCAACACCACAACTCGAAAGCATCAACTCTTCTTCTATTTTCCTTATTCATTGTCCTCCTCTCACATGCATATGAGGCAACTGAAAATACCATGGTTTGGGTTAGGTGCACCTTAATCTTCAAGGGGACATCTTTCCTCTTTAGCACTTTAAACAGGTCTTTTGTAGCAGATTTCCCCAGTGCAATGCATTGTCTGATGTCTTGACTGCTGCTTCTATTGGTGTTGATTGTGAAACCAAGTAATATAAATCCTTGACAATTTCAATCTTTTCTCCATTTATCGTGATGCTGCTTATTGGTCTAGTTGTGAGAATTTTTGTTTTCTCTATGTTGAGATGGAATCCACATGCAGACTGTAGTCTTCCATCTTCATCACTAAGTGCTTCAAGTCATCCTCACTTTCAGCAAGCGAAGTTGTGTCTGCATATCACAGATTGTCAATGAGTCTTCCTCAAATCCTGATGCCACGCTCTTCTTCATACAGTCCAGCTTCTCGGATTATTTGCTCAGTGTAGAGACTGAATAAATATGGTGAAAGAATATAACCCTGACGCACTCCCTCCCTGATTTTAAACCATGCAGTATCCCTTTGTTCTGTTTGAATGACAGCCTCCTGGTCTACGTACAAGTTCCTCATGAGCACAATTAAGTGTTCTGGAATTCCCATTCTTCTCAATGTTATCCACAATTTGTTATGATCCACACAACTGAATCCTTTTGCATAGTCAATAAAACATAAGTAAGCATCTTTCTGGTATGCTTTCCTTTCAGCCAAGATCCATCTGACATCAGCAATGATCTCTCTCCTTCCACATCTTCTTCTGAATCCTGCTTGCATTTCTAGAAGTTCTCTGTCAATATACTGCTGCAACCATTTTTTCATTATCTTCAGTAAGATTTTACTTGCATGTGATATTAATAATATTGTCAATAATTTCCACATTCTGTAGAATCACTTTTCTTTGGAATGGGTACAAACATGGATATCTTCCATTCAGTAGGCCAGCTACCTGTCTTCCAAATTTCTTGGCATAGATGAGTGAGTGCCTCCAGTGTGGCATTCATTTGTTCAAACATCTCTATGGGTATTCCATCAATTCCTGGAGCCTTGTTCTTTGCCAATTCCATCAGTGCACCTTTGGCTTCTTCCTTCATTACCATTGGTTCTT
Organism: Orycteropus afer afer; assembly: GCF_000298275.1. Taxonomy (NCBI): domain Eukaryota; kingdom Metazoa; phylum Chordata; class Mammalia; order Tubulidentata; family Orycteropodidae; genus Orycteropus; species Orycteropus afer. Next base: position 1,942 of record NW_006929846.1, read on the forward strand.
GATGATATGTCACCTCCTGAAATGGATGAACATCAACTAATTCTTTTTGGTACAGTGACTCTGTGTATTCCTTCCATCTTCTTTTGATGTTTTCCATATCATTCAATATTTTTCCCATAGAATCTTTCAATATTGCAACTCAAGGCTTAAATTTTTTTCTTCAGTTCTTTCAGTTTGAGAAATGCTGAACATGTTCTTCCCTTTTGGTTTTCTAACTGCAGGTGTTTGCACATTTTATTATAATAATTGACTTTGTCTTCTTGAGCTGCTCTTTGAAATCTTCCATTCAGATCTTTTATTTTGTGATTTCTTCCATTTGCTTTAGCTACTCTCTGTTCAAGGGCAAGTTTCAGAGTCTCTTCAGACATCCATTTTGGTCTTTTCTTCCATTCCTGTCTTTTTAATAACTTTTTGCTTTCTTCATGGATGATGTTCTTGATGTCATCCCACAATTCCTCTGGTTTTTGGTCATGGGTATTCAATGGATCTTATCTATTCCTTAGATGGTCTCTAAATTCAGGAGGGATATAATCAAGGTCTGGTAGCGTAGTGCCTAAGGCACTTGACTGCTAACCAGAAGGCTGGCGGTTCAAACCCACCAGCCACTCCTCGGAAGGAAGATAG
>NW_006929846.1:3310-4887 GCF_000298275.1 Orycteropus afer afer
GCAACTCATAGTGACCCCTCCTTGGGTTTCTGAGGCTGTATCACTATGGAAGTAGATTGCCCAACCTTCCTTCTGAGGAGTGGCTGATCAAATGGTTGTCTAATTCAAAATGGCCATAACCAGACCATTTAACTCACTAATGCCTAGGATATCTACCTTTATGTGTTCCATTTCTGTGGTAGTTAAGTTTGTGTGCCAAGTTGGGTAGACCTGGTTGAGTGCCTGAGTAGCTGGTGGTAGTTATTCCTCATGACGAGATGGGCAATCAACTCCATGGTGGGATCTACCACAAGCAGCTGAGTAACTGCTTTAGAGATGTGGTCTGCTTCCCTTATATAAGCAGCGGCTTTGGAAATGATCTCTCGTCTATGGCAATCCTGATAATCCTTGAACCCTGCATGTAGCTGTGTTGTTGTTCAGCAGCCTGCCATGCTCTGCCAATCTTAGGACTTTTAATGGACTTGAATTAATAGCTTGCTGTGTGGTTTGGTAACATTGGGACTGTGCCTTTTTACTTGTCAACCTTGGGCTTGTCAGCCTCAGCAGCCAGCAACTGAGTGAAGAAAAAGCCTTCAGCTTCAGTGGGCAAGGAACAGGAGGAAGAGCTGAAGCCCAGAGTTGAGGAGCTTTCACCCAACCCCTAGAGCCTGGCACTTTTAGCTCAGAATTCTAGCCTCCAAAAATTTTAAGAATAAACTCCTATTTGTTAAAGCCATCCCATTTGTGGTATCTTCTGTTACAACAGCACAGAGGTAACCAAAACAGTTTCATTTTTGACAACTTCCAATTTTCCTAGATTCATGCTTCATACATTCCATGTATGGGTAATTAATGGATATTTGCAGCTGTTTCTTCACATATGAGTCATGCCACATCAGCAAGCAGAGGTCTGGAAAGCTTTACTCTATCCACATCATTAAGGTCGGCTCTACTCTGAAGAGTTACCTTTTCCCCAGTCATATTTTGGGTGCCTTCTCACCTGAGGGCTCATCTTCCAGCACTATGTCGGACAATGTTTCAAGGCTATTCGTAAAGTTTTCCAGTAACATGTCAGACAGTATTTCACTGCTATTCATAAGGTTTTCTTTGGTCAGTTCTTTGAGAAGTGGATGGCCCCTTCCTTCTTCCAAGTCTGTCTTAGTCTGGAAGCTCTGCTGAAACCTGTCCACCATGGCTGACCCTGCTGGTATTTGAAGTATCTGTGGCATAGCCTCCAGCCTCACAGCAACATGCAAGCCACCACAGGATGACAAACTGACAGATGAGTGGTAAAGATTTACCACCTTGGAAACCCAATAGGGGTTGCTATGAGTCAGAATCAACTCAACAGCAGTGGTTTCAGTTTTGATTAGCATTTATTTTACACTTAATATGTGCTAGGCACTGAGCTAAGTTCTTTATAGTCATTAAATTATGAGTCAAGAACTACCACCATTCCAAGAAACCAAAGTTTGAAAAGCTTTAAGAACTTATCTAAGAAGATGGAGGAATAGGCAGACAAGTGACACAGACCCTCTTCAACAAAGAAAAGAAAAAACAATTGACAGAGATACAGAAGATAATCCTGGAGCCCTGAG
>NW_006929847.1:0-1257 GCF_000298275.1 Orycteropus afer afer
CGGAGAAGATGTTTTGCAGCATTTCAATGTTTTTAAAATTATGAAGACTTGCTTTATGGCCTAATATATGGTCTATCATGGAAAATCTTCCATGTGCACTGGAAAAGAATGTATATTGTGTTGTTGTTGGGTGAAGTGCTCTGTAGATATCAATAAGGTCAAGGTGGTGGATTGTATTGTTTAGGTCTTCTGCGTCTTTGTTAAGTTTCTTTTCAGTTGTTCTATCTTCCATTGAAAGTGGTGTATTAAAGTCTCCTACACTTGACTGCTAACCAAAAGACTTATGGATCAAACTCACGAGCCACTATTTGGAAGGAAGTTTGGGCAATCTACTTCCATAGAGATATCTCCTCAGAAACCCAAGGAGGGGTTGCTATGAGATGGGTCCGACTCGATGACACATAACAACAACTATGACTGTGGAGTCATCTATTTGCATTTTCAACTCTTTTAAAGTCTGATTTATGTGTTTTGGGGCTCTTTCATTGGGTCCATAGATATTTATTATGGTTGTATCTTCTTGTTCAATTGATCCTTTAGTCAGTATTTAATGTCTTTCCTTGTTTCATATGGTGGTTTTTGTCTTAAAGTCAATTTGATCAGAAATTAATATTGTCACTCCTGCTCTTTTACATTTGCCATTTTCTTTATATATTTTTTCCAGCCTTTGATTTTTAGACTACTTTTTATCCTTGTCTCTAAGGTGTGTGTCTCTTGTAGACAGTATATTGATGAGTCTTGTTTTCTAATACAATCTGCAACTCTCTGTCTCTTGAATGGTTCATTTAATCCATTAACATTCAGTATAATTATTAGCAAGTATGAATTGGTTGCTGTTATTTTGTTATGTGTTTTTTCATGGTGTCCCTGGTTTCTTTGTTCTATATTATTTTCTGTGCTGAGCTCATTATGTTTAGGAATAATGTTATCATTTTCTTTGTTGCTGTTGTTTTAGTATTTCCTAAATATTTATGTTTGTCCTCTTTTTTATTGTGATGTGAAGGTTTATCATTTTTCTTTGAGGTTAACCTGTGATTTATAATTTTCTCCCCAAGTTTGGGATAGACCATTCTATCTTGCAACTCTCTTAACTTCCTCACCATTTAGAAATTCTGTAAATACAAAGTATTTTCCCTCTTTTTTGTTTGTAGTTGTCCTTATTTGCCAATTGAAGTCTCTTTTTCCCTGTTTATAATCTTGTAAGCTTATTTTCCTTTGGATATGTCCATAGCTGTGGTTTCAGCATTATGTCATCTT
>NW_006929848.1:0-791 GCF_000298275.1 Orycteropus afer afer
TTGCACATTTCATTATAGTAATTGGCTTTGTCTGCTCAAGCTGCTCTTTGAAATCTGTTCAGCTCTTTTATCTTGTCATTTCTTCCATTTGCTTTGACTACTCTCCATTCAAAGGCAAGTTTCAGACTCTCTTCTGACATCCATTTTGGTCTTTTCTTCTTTTCTCATATTTTTAATGACTTCTTGCTTTCTTCATGGATGATGCTCTTGATGTCACCCCACAGTTCCTCTGGTTTTTGGTCATTGGTGTTCAGTGCATTGATTCTATTCTTTAGGTGGTCTCTAAATTCAGGAGAGATCTATTCCAGGTCAGTTTTTGGCTCTCATGGAGTTGTTTTAATTGTCTTCAACTTCAAATTGAACTTGCATATGAGCAGTTGATGGTCTGTTCCACAATCAGCTCCTGGCCTGGTTTGGCTGAAGATAGTGAACCTTTCCATCATTTCTTGCCACAGTTTTGGTCAATTTGATTCCTGTGTACTCCATCTGGTGAAGTCCACATGCATAGCCACCATTTGTGTTGTTGAAAAAAAGTATTTGCAATGAGTAAGTCATTGGTCTTGCAAAGTTCTATCATGTGATCTCCAGCATTATTTCTGTCACCAAGGCCAAATTTTCCAACTACCGGAGATTCTTCTTTATTTCCAACTTTTGCATTCCAGTCACCAGTAATAATTAACCTATCTTGATTTTATGTTTGGTCAATTTTGGACTGCAGAAGTTGATAAAAATCTTCAATTTCCTCATCTTTGGCTTTGGTGGTTGGTGCATAAATTTGAGTAATAGTTGTA
>NW_006929848.1:1915-2579 GCF_000298275.1 Orycteropus afer afer
TGGAAGTTGTCAAAAATGAAATGAAATGCATAAAGATTGATATCCTAGGCATTAGCCAGCTGAAATGGATGGGTTTTGGGCATTTAGAATCAGACAACCATATGATCTACCATGCAAATTGAAGAAGAATAGCGTGGTGTTCATCATCACAAAGGATGTTCCAAAATCTATCCTGAAGTACAATGCTGCCAGTGATAGGATAATAGCCATACGCCTACAAGGAAGACCCATGAATACTACTATTATTCAAATTTATGCACCAAAGATGAGGAAATTGAAGATTTTTATCAACTTCTGCAATCTGAAATTGATGAAACATGCAATCAAGATGTGTTGTTTATCACTGTTGACTGGAATGCAAAAGTTGCAAACAGAAGAATCACTGGTAGTTGGAAAGTTTGGCCTTGGTGACAGAAATAACGCTGGAGATTGCATGATAGAATTTTGCAAGACCACCGACTTATTTATTGCAAATACCTTTTTTCAACAACACAAACGGTGGCTGTGCACACTGACTTTGCCAGATGGAGTACCCAGGAATCAGACTGACTACATCTGTGGCAAGAGAAGATGGAAAAGCTCAATATATTCAGCCAAAACCAGGCCAGGAGCTGATTGTGGAACAGACCATCAACTGCTCATATGCAAGTTCAACTTGAAGTTG
>NW_006929848.1:4754-5455 GCF_000298275.1 Orycteropus afer afer
TTTTCATTCTTCCCATTTTTTCCTTCATTCTTCTCCTTCTCTACCTCTTTTCTCCTAGTGCCCTATCCCCAGATATTGCAGGTTTTCTTGTTTTTTTTCTTTTTTCAGTTACTGTTCCTGTGTGATTACATGGAGTATTTTTTGTCCATGTGCTTTTAGTTTTTTGACAATTATTCAATTGTAATTTTTGTGTAACTGAGTGGGAGACAGCAACAGTTCCCATAAGACACAACTACACCCACCTCCTGCAACTTCACTTACTGAGAAAGAGCCACCACCTCTTTCTCCACCAAAGAACAACAATAAAAAACCACCAAGAAGAACCTGAATCACCCTTGGTTGCTCTTCACAAACAGTTAACAGAGATCTGAATACAATACCACGATATCTCGGACACAACAAACCATCACAGCCCACACAAAGAAGCAAGATAAAGTGGTAGAAACAAGGGAGCAGGACAAAGATCCAGAACACATCCCTGAAGAAGAAGCAGCATTGGAACTCTCTGATAAGGAATTCAAAAGAACTATGTTTAGCTAACTTCAAAGGATTGAGAGACAGACCAAAAAAAAAAAAACACAGAAAAAAACCTTAAAAGAATTTAAAAGAATCTTGGAAGAAAATACAAGAACAAAATGACAAAATAAATGAAAAATTAGAAATGATTCTAAATCTACTGATGGAAATCCAGAAGATTAATA
>NW_006929849.1:0-645 GCF_000298275.1 Orycteropus afer afer
TTTTTTTCCTTCATTTATTATTCTTCTTCCCTACTTTTTTTTCTTAGTGCTCTATCCCCAGATATTGCAGGTTTTCTTATTTTTTTCTTCTTTTTTTCCCATTTTTCTTTTTTTGGTTACTGTTCCTGTGTGATTACATGGTGTGTTTTTCGTCCATGGGCTTTTAGTTATTTGGTGGTTATTCAATTGTGATTTGTCTCTAACTGGGTGGGAGACAACAACAGTCCCCATAAGACACAACTACACACAAACCTCGTGCAACTTTACTTACTGAGCGAGAGGCAGTACCTTCATCGCCACCAATGGGCCAATGATAAAAAACCACCCAAAAGACGCTGAATCACACTTTCCTGCCCTTCACAAACAGTTAACAGAGATCTAAATACAACAAAACCACGATGCCTCAGAAACAACAGACCATCACAGTCCACACAAAGAAGCAGGATAAAGTGTTAGAAACAAGGAAGCAGCATACAGACCCAGAAAACATCCCTGAGGAAGAAGCAGCATTGGAACTCTCTGATGAGGAATTCGAAAGAATTATCTTTACGTATCTTCAAAGGATTGAGAGACAGACCAAAGAAAACACAGAAAAACCCTTAGAAGAATTTTGGAAGAAAATACAAGAACAAAATGACAAAATAA
>NW_006929849.1:835-2307 GCF_000298275.1 Orycteropus afer afer
GCAAGAAGGCAATGGGATGGTATATATAAAACCCTGAAAGAGAAAAATTTTAAACCAAGAATTATATACCTGGCAAAATTGTCCCTCAAATATGACAGTGAAATCAGGAGATTTCCAGATAAGCAGAAACTGAGGGAATTTGTTAAAACCACATCAACCTTACAAGGCATGCTAAAGGGAGTCCTTTGAACAGAGAACCAAAAAGAGCAAATAACAACTGACCATTAATACACAAGGTAACATAACCCAGAAACAACAGCTATGGACATATCCAAAGTAAAATGAGCTTACAAGATTGTAAACAGGGAACCAGAAACATCTATTGGCAAGTGAGGACAATAACAAACAAAAGCAGGGAAAAAGACTGTGTAGTTACAGAACTTCTAAATGGTGAAGAAGTTAAGAAAGTTGCAAAATAGAATTGACTGTTCTAAACTAGGGGAGAAAATTATAAATCATAGGGTAACCTCAAAGAAAAATAATAAGCCTTCACATCACAATAAAAAAGAGGACAAGCACAAATATTCAGCAAATACTAAAACAACAGAAACAAAGGAAATAACATGATTCATAAACATAATGAGCTCAGCACAGAAAATAATATGGAACAAAGAAACCAGGGACACCATGAAAAACACATAACAAAATGACGGCAACAAATTCAAACTTAGCAGTAATTACCCTGAATGTTAATGGATTAAATGCACCACTCAAGAGACGGAGCGCTGCAGAGTGGATAGAAAACAAAACCCATCAATATGCTGTCTACAAGAGACACACCTTAGAGACAAAGACAAAAATAGACTAAAAATCAAAGGTTGGAAAAAGATAAATCAAGCAAATGGGAACCATGAAAGAGCAGGAGTGGCAACATTAATTTCTGATCAAATTGACTTTAAGACAAAAACCACCATATGAGACAAGTAAGGACATGATAATGATTAAAGGATCAATTGAACAAGAAGATATAACCATAATAAATATCTATGGACCCAATGAAAAAACCCCAAAATACATAAATCAGAACTTTAAAAAGTTGAAAAATCAATTAGATGACTCCAGCGTCACAGTGGGAGACTTTAATACACCACTTTCAATGAAAGACGGAACAACTGGAAAGAAACTCAACAAAGATGAAGAAGAACTAAACAATACAATCCACCAACTTGACTTTATACACATCTACAGAGCACCTCACCCAACAACAGGATAATATACATTCTTTTCCAGTGCACATGGAACATTTTCCATGATAGACCATATATTAGGCCACAAAGCAAGCCTTAACAAATTTAAAAACATCAAAATACTGCAAACTGTCTTCTCAGATTATAATGCCATCAAATTAGAAATCAAAAATAGAAACATCAAGAGAAAACGATTAAATACAGGAAACTGAACAACACCCACCTTGAGAAAGACTAGGTAAGAGAAGAAATAAAAATTGAAATTCAAAAATTCCTTGAATCAAA
>NW_006929849.1:5187-5734 GCF_000298275.1 Orycteropus afer afer
CCAAAATCCATTAAATGGGGAAGAGAATGTTTGCTTAATATATGGTGCTGGCAAAAGTGGAGATCCATTTGCAGAAAAATGAAACAAGATCTGTACCTCACACCACACACAAATACCAACTCCAGATGGATCAAAGACGTAAATGTGAAACTTAAAACTATACAGTTCCTCAAGGAAAATATAGGGGCAAATTTAAGGGCTCTAAAATATGGCATAAATAGACTATCAAGCATAACTCAAAATGCAAAAAACAGCAAAAGAGAAACCAGATGATTAGGACCTTCTAAAAATTAAAATGTTATGTGCTTCCAAAGACTTCTCCAAAAGGGTCAAAAGAGAACTTACAGATTGGGAAAGAATATTTGGTAATAACATATCTGACAAGGGACTTATCTCTAAAATTTATAGAAAACTCCAACACCTCAATAACAAAAAGACAAACAATCCAATTCAAAAAATGGACAGAAGACATGAATAGACACTTCACCAAGGAGGATATTCAAGTGGCCAACAAACATATGAAGAAATGCTCACAATCATTAGCTAT
>NW_006929850.1:0-1040 GCF_000298275.1 Orycteropus afer afer
TGATTGAGAATTAATAGGCCACATAAATGATTGGAAATTTCAGAGAAGATCTTAAGTGGTGCAAATGGTTAAAACATTCAGCAGCTAACCAAAATGATGATTTGAGTTTACCCAGAGGCACCTGGAAGAAAGCTCTGGTGGTCTACTTTCAAAAAATAAGCCATTGAAACCCTATGGAGTATGGTCTTCTCTGATATGCACAGGGTCACCATGAGTCAGAATTGACTTGATAGCAACTGATACTAGGAAAGTTGAAAGATGGTAAAGCAATAAAATGGTAAAAACACAAAAGCAATGAGAGAAAACCATGGTGAAAACAATAGACATCAACAGGTCTTTGGGAGATGAAAAGCACATAGATGGAGGTGACTGATTTAGCACAGAATAGAAACCTAAACCCTAAGTAGTTGCAGAGGGGTTGCTGACTCACATACCAGAACCTAGGAAGTACCACAATTTTACACAAATAACATGTGCATTGTATGTTATTTTGCAAAACATTCAACCCCCTTAAGCATTGGTTTCTTATGAACACTATGGGCATTATATGCATGTGCACATTATTTGTGAGGGTGTGGTGTATATGACAAATATGGTAGTGAGGAATTAATAGCAGCAGTCATTATAGATTGCTGTAAGTGATTATAAGACCTGGAATTGAAAAGAGGTGCAGTGTAGTAAATTACTTAGTGTGGCTTTTCTACCCATAAGTCTTTGTAAACTCCAAGGTAGGATTTTCTATGAGCACTGAGGAGCTCCTGATTGCTGAAGCTATCCACCTGGGTTATCTCTGTTGGGCGTGGCACAATACAATGTTCTGGGAGGCTCCCACTCTCTCTCAAGTGCTTAGAGTTCTGATGCTGTGATTGGCTAGTTTGACCACCCTTCTGGGCTCAAAAGGAGGCCTCCTGGAGGCAGAACTCTCTCTGACTACTGGTGGAAGAAGATGTGCTGCTGAAAGAGACATGGGCTCCTGAGACATGCATTGCTGGGAAAGAGACGCAAGAGACACGCATTGCTGAGTGAGACACCAAGGGACC
>NW_006929850.1:2175-2628 GCF_000298275.1 Orycteropus afer afer
GCTGGTGGCCAGTGATACCCCCATTACATCACCCCTACCCTGCCTGAGGTTGCAAGTGTACCTTCCCAGATTGGGCACCACATGCATGCCACCCATGCATTTGGAGACATGTATAATCTGACTCCTTGGCTGGCAGAGTGTGCCATCCTCGTCTAAGAGTCCTGCCCTTTGCCACCTCCTTGTCCAGCAGAAGTGCTATCCTGGACTGGGAGCACCATCCACCCCTGCCCACTATCTCCTCAGCAAGCAGAGAACACAGACCCAAAATGGGTGTTCTGTCTCATACTGCCTCCACATTTAGCAGAAGCACCATCTCAGACTGGCTTCCCTGCTCCTTGCTGCCCCAGCATTTTCATTTCTTCCTTTTTTCTCTTTTGTTTCCCTTATTTTTGTTCCTTCTTTCCTTTTTTTCCCCTGCTTTGTTTTTTATTTTTCTTTTCTTCTCTAATATTT
>NW_006929850.1:2728-3183 GCF_000298275.1 Orycteropus afer afer
CAGCTGGTGGCCAGTGATACCCCCATTACATCACCCCTACCCTGCCTGAGGTTGCAAGTGTACCTTCCCAGATTGGGCACCACATGCATGCCACCGATGCATTTGGAGACATGTATAATCTGACTCCTTGGCTGGCAGAGTGTGCCATCCTCATCTAAGAGTCCTGGCCTTTGCCACCTCCTTGTCCAGCAGAAGTGCTGTCCTGGACTGGGAGCACCATCCACCCCTGCCCACTATCTCCTCAGCAAGCAGAGAACACAGACCCAAAATGGGTGTCCTGTCTCATACTGCCTCCACATTTAGCAGAAGCACCGTCTCAGACTGGCTTCCCTGCTCCTTGCTGCCCCAGCATTTTCATGTCTTCCTTTTTTCTCTTTTGTTTCCCTTATTTTTGTTCCTTCTTTCCTTTTTTTCCCCTGCCTTGTTTTTTATTTTTCTTTTCTTCTCTAATATTT
>NW_006929850.1:3978-4430 GCF_000298275.1 Orycteropus afer afer
TCATCCCAGGAACTAACAGACCATGTAAAACTTAGCCTACATGACCCTGAGACCAGAAGAACCAGATGATGTTCAGCTACAACTGTCAACCACTCAGAAAGGAATCAAAACAGGAGATTCTGGATAGAGTGAGAGAAAAAATGTAGAACAAAACTCAAAATCATAAAAAAGATCAGGCTTACTTCTCTGATAGAGACTGTTGAAACCTCTGACACTATGGTCTCTAGCCACCATTTGGCCTTAGAATTGAACTCACTCCTGTGGCTTTCAGCCAAAAATTAGACAGGCATATAAGATCAATATTTACACCAGGTTGAGACACTCCTTAGAACAATAAACTGTGGGAGATCAGAAGAGCAGTGTTTGCACAGGGAGATAGCTCAGAGGGCTGGAATGCATAGGAAAGAAGGACACTGGGAAAAAAATGACCATAGGGAGGAAGTGAGAAGAGA
>NW_006929851.1:0-447 GCF_000298275.1 Orycteropus afer afer
AAGATTGGGCAATCTACTTCTATAGTGATACCGCCTTGCAGACCCAAAGAGGGGTCGCTTTAAGTCGGGTCCGACTTGACGACACATAACAACAACACTTTATCTTTTGGATAGCTATTGTGAATGGTCTTGATTTCCTTTTTAAAAATCTATTTGCTGGTGTAGAGAAAACTAACTGATGTTTGTATGTTGATCTGGTATCCTACTACTATGTTAATACTTTGAATTAGTTCCAGTAGTTTTGCTGAGTCTCTTGGGTTTTCTAGGTATGTTGTTGTTGTTACTATGTGCTGTCGAGTCGGACCTGATTCATAGTGACCCCTCCTTGGGTTTCCGAGGCAGTATCACTACAGAAGTAGATTGCCCGTTTCTATGTATAGGATCATATTATCTGCAAAAGGGTTAGTTCTATTTCTTCCTTACCAATCTGAATGCCTTTGATTTTCC
>NW_006929851.1:2165-2607 GCF_000298275.1 Orycteropus afer afer
ATTATTGTGGAGTCATCTATTTGTCTTTTCAATTCTGTTAAAGTCTGCTTTATGTATTTTGGGGCTCTTCCATTTGATACATAGATATTTGTTATGATTATCTCTTATTTAATAGATCCTTTAATTCATTCTATAATGTCCTTCCTTATGGTAGTTCTCTTATGGTGGTTTGTGTCTTAAAGTCTATTTTATCAGAAATTAATATTGACACTCCTGCTCTTTTTCATTGCCACTTGCTTGATACATCTTTTTCCAACCTTTGAGTTTTAGTCTGTTTTCATCTTTGTGCCAAAGGTGAGTCTCTTGTAGACAGCACATTGATGGGTCATGTTTTCTCATCCAGTCTGCAACTCTCTGTCTCTTGAATGGTGCATTTAATCCATTTATATTCTCTGTATTATATTCAGTGAATTTATTACTGTCTTTTTGTTATGTGTATTTT
>NW_006929851.1:5833-6261 GCF_000298275.1 Orycteropus afer afer
GGTCATGTGGGCAGAGTTGCTGTCTCCCACCTGGTTAGAATAAATAAGTAAATAAAAAGAAGAGAATGAAGAACTCAAACAGCATAAACAAGGCAGAAAAATTGCAAAGAAAAATAAAATACAACAAATGAACAGAAAAATTTAAAAAAGACAAAATAAAGACAAACAAAAAGTTGAAAACAATATCTGGGGTGGGGAAATAAGAGAAAAGAGCTAGAGGAAAAGAACAATAAAGAAAAGTAAGAAAAATGCAAAAAGAAAAACAAAGGAAGAAAGAACCAAAGGAGAAAAAAAGAATAGAAAGATAAAAGAAGGGAACAAGAACCTGGGAAGTGGGGTTGGGGAAGGAAAGGAAGAAAAAAGAATGTTTTAAAAACAAATGTTTTTAACAAAACTGGGGGTGAGTGGCTCTGTCAGGGTGTGCAGAC
>NW_006929852.1:0-586 GCF_000298275.1 Orycteropus afer afer
GAGGCCTTCAACGAGATGGATTGACACGGTGGCTGCAATGATGAGCTCAAGTATAGCAGGGATTGTGGGGCTGGCGTGGGATAGGGCAGTGTTTCCTTCTGCTGTGCATGGGGTCGCTATGAGTCAGAAACGACTCGACTGCACTTAACAACAACAACAACATCTTTCTTCTCTACCTGCAAAGCCCCAAATCAAATCCAAATGCATAATGTTCCTCTCTGGTCCCATCTCCTCAGCTTTATTTTTCTCTTTCTTATAATTGTCCACTTCTCACCATCATTTGAAACTGTTATTCTGTCCTAAATGTGTAATCTCAGGACGGGATGTAACCTCTGCATGTGTGCATACATGACCATAAACATACACACACACATACACATTAAGCCAATAGTGTGACTCTATTTTGAGTTCACACTTAACTTGTTGGTACTGAGAAATGAAACTGGGCTGTATCCACAACAGCAGCAGTGAGACCTCAATTTGCTTGGTTGCTTCGTGGAAAAGGCTTCTGAGTGTAAAATGAAAACTGACCCAGATTATTGTTGTTTTAGTGCTTAAGGCACTTGACTACTAACCAGACGGCTGG
>NW_006929852.1:2880-3752 GCF_000298275.1 Orycteropus afer afer
AACTCAACAGTAGTGAGTTTGGTTTGTTTTTTTGGTCTGACACAGCAGCACACTTCCAGACCCAAACCATATCCATTGAGTTGATTCTGACTCATAGCAACCCTATAGGACAGAGTCAAACTGCCCCATAGGGTTTCCAAGGCTCTAAATCTTTACAGAAGCAGACTACTTCATCTTTCTGCCACAGCGCACCTGTTGTTGCTGTTGTTAATAGCCATTGAGTCATCTCCAAATCATAGCAACCCAATGCACAACAGAACAAAACATTGTCCAGTCTTGTACCAGTCTCACGATCCTAGCTATACCTGAACCCATTGTGGCAGCCATTGTCTATCCATCTCATTGAGAGCCTTCCCCTTCTTTGTTGGCCCTCCACTTTACCAAGCATGATATCCTTCTCCAGGGAATGGTTCCTTCTGAAAATATGACCGAAGTAGATGAGATGAAGTCTGGCCATTCCTGCTTCCAAGGAACATTCTGGCTGAACTTCTTCCAGGATAAATTTGTTAGTCCTTTTAGCAGACCATGTTACTCTTAGTATTCTTCTCCAACACCACAACTCAAAAGCATCAACTCTTCTTCAGTCTTCCTTATTCATTTTTGAGCTCTCACATTCATAAGAGGCAATTGAAAATACCATGGCTTGGATTAGGTGTACTTTAGTCTTCAAGGAAACATCTTTGCTCTTAGCACTTGAAAGAGGTCTTTTGCAGCAGATTTGCCCAATGCAGTATATCATCTGATGTCTTGACTGTTGCTTCCATTGCTGTTGGTTGTGGAACCAAGTAATACTAAATCTTTGACAACTTCAATCTTTTATCTGTTTATCATGATAGTGCTTATTGGTCTAGTTGTGAGGATTTTTTTTTCTT
>NW_006929852.1:5992-6745 GCF_000298275.1 Orycteropus afer afer
CTGCTCGAGCTGCTCTTTGAAATCTTCTGTTCAGCTCTTTTATCTTGTCATTTCTTCCATTTGCTTTAGCTACTCTCCATTCAAGGGCAACTTTCAGAGTCTCTTCTGACATCCATTTTGGTCTTTTCTTCCTCTCTTGTCTTTTAAATGACCTCTTGCTCTCTTCATTGATGATTTTTTTTTTTTTTTCACTTGGTGGTGGCTCTGTATTAAGGCCAGGGCCTGTGGTTGGTGGGCCCAGGGTTTGGAGGCCGCTTTTCACCTGGGAGTGGCTCTATATTAAGTGCAGGGCCAGAGGTACATGGGCCAGAGGCTTGGAGGCTGGTTTTGCTTGGGTGTAGCTCTTTATTGAGGCCAGTGCCTGAGACAGGCTGACCGGGGCTTGGGGGCTGCTTTTCACTTGTGGGTGGCTCTATTTCAAGGCCATTGCTTGAGGTAGGCAGATGGAGAGGGCTTAGAAATAACTAAGGGAGATGAACCTGTCTGTCAGTTTGTCATCCTGTGGTGGCTAATGTGTTGCTATGAGGATGGAGGCTATGCCACCACGTTGCAAAATGCCAGCAGGGTTACCCATGGTGGGGAGATTTCAGTGGAGCTTCTGGGCTAAGACAGACTCAGAAGGAAGAGGCCACCCACTTCTCAACAATTGGCCAGTGAGAACCTTATGAATAGCAGTGAAACACTGTCTGATATATTACTGGAAAACTTTATGAATAGCCCTGAAACATTGTCTGATATAGTGCCAGAAGATGA
>NW_006929853.1:0-4764 GCF_000298275.1 Orycteropus afer afer
ATGAATATAGATGAAAAATCTTCAACAAAATACTAGCCAACAGAATCCAACAACATATCAAATAATAATAATAATACATAATGACCAAGTGAGGTTCATACCAGCTATGCAAGGATGGTTCAACATTAGAAAAACAATCAATGTCATCCATCACATAAATAAAACAAAAGAAAGGAACCATGTGATTATATCAATCAATGCAGAAAAGGCATTTGATAAAATCCAACATCCATTCCTGAAAAAACTCTCAGCAAAATCAGAATAGAAGGGACATTCCTCAACATAATAAAGGGCATATATGCAAAACCAATAGCCAACATTATACTCAATGGCAAGAGACTGAAACCATTCCCCTTGCAAACAGGAACCAGACAAGGATGCCCTCTATCACCGCTTCTAGTCAACATTGTATTGGAAGTCCTAGCCAGGGCAATAAGGCAAGAAAGGGACATCAAGGGCATCCAAATTGGGAGAGAAGAAGTAAAACTATCTCTGTTTTCAGATATGACCCCAACACAGAAAACCCAAGAGACTCAGCAAAAAAAAAAAAGAAAATACTACTGGAACTAATTGTGTTAGTGGTAGTATACAAGATCAACATACAAAAATTAGTTGGATTTCTTTACACCAGCAAAAAGATTGCTGAAAAAGAAATAAGGAAATCAATACCATTTAAAATCAACAACAACACAACGCATTGCCATTATGTCAGATCCATCTCATAGCAACCCCTCTTTGGGTTTCCGAGGCGGTATTACTACAGAAATAGATTGCCCAACCTTCCTTCTGAGGAGTGGCTGGTGGATTTGAACCGCCAGCCTTCTGGTTAGCAGTCAAATGCCTTAGGCACTATGCCACCAGAGCTCCTACCATTTACAATAGCTACCCAAAAAATAAAATACTTGGGAATAAATCTCACTAGGGACACAAAAGACCTGTACAAAGAAAACTACAAATCACTACTCCAAGAAACCATAAGAGAGCTACATAAATGAAAGAACATACCATGCTCATGGATAGGTAGATTGAACATTGTGAAAACATCACTACTATCCAAAGCAATCTATACATTCAATGCAATCCCAATCCACATCCCATCAGCATTCTTTAAGGATATGGAAAAACCAATCACTAATTTTGCATGAAAAGGAAAGAGATCTCAGATAAGCAAAGCACTATTGAAGAAGAACAACAAAGTAGGAGGTCTCACACTCCCAGATCTCAAAACCTACTATACAGCAACAGTAGTCAAAAAGCCTGGTATTGGTACAACAGACACACAGACCAGTGGAACAGAATTGAGAACCCAGAAATAAATCTATCAACCTATGGTCAGCTGATTTTTGACAAAGGGTTGAAATCCATTGAGTGGGGAAGAGATGGTCTCTTTAATAAACGGTCCTGGCAAAACTGGATATTCATTTGCAGAAAAATGAAACAAGATCTGTACCTCACACCATACACGAAAACTAACTCCAGATGGATCAAAGACTTAAATGTGAAACCTAAAACTACAAAGTTCCTAAAGAAAAAAATAGAGGCAAATTTATGCCTAATTTATGGCATAAATAGACTGTCAACCATAACCCAAAATGCACAAACAGTGGAAGAGAAACTAGATGAATGGGACCTTCTAAAAATTAAGTTTTTATGTGCTTCAAAAGACTTGTCCAAAACAGTAAAAAGTTTGAGAAAAAATATTCCCTACAGATTGGGAAAAAATATTCAGCGATGACATATCTCACAAGGCACTTATCTCTAAAATTTATAGAAAACTCCAACACATCAACAACAAAAAGATTACAATCCAATTAAAAAATGGAGAGAAGACACGAATAGACACTTCACCAAAGAGAATATTCAGGCGGCCAGCAACTACATGAAGAAATGGTCACGATCATTAGCCATCAGAGAGATGCAAATCAAAACAACAATGAGATACCATCTCACCCCAGCACTAATAGCAAAGTTCAACAAGACAGAAAATAACAAATGCTGGTGAGGATCCGCAGAGACTGGAACTCTCATACACTGCCTGTGGGTCTGTAAAATGATACCACCACTGTGGAAAGCAGTATGGCAATTGCTTAAAAAGCTGGAATTAGAAATACCATTTGACCCAACAATCCCATTACTAGGTATATAACCTAAAGAAGTAAGAGCCAGGACAGGGACATTTATATGCACAGCCATGCTCATCTGCTCATGCTGCAGTGTTTATAAGAACAAAAAGATGGAAACAACCTAGGTGCCCATCAACAGAAGAATGGATAACCAAACTATGGTATATACACACAATGGAATACTATGCAACACTAAAGCATAAAGTAGAATCTGCAAAACACCCCATAACATGCATGAACTTGGAGGACATTATGCTGAGTGAAATAAGTCAATCGCAGCAGGACAAATACAGTATTAGTTCATTATTGTAAAAAGTCAAGGAAAGGTTTATATATGGAAGGAAACTTTCTTTGTTGGTTACCAGGGGTGGGGGGTGGGGGAGGGAAGGGAACACTGAAAAAAAAAAAGGAAAAAAATGCATTGACCCATTGGGGGGTTGGGGAAGGCAATTGATTGTTGTTGTTGTTTTGTTGGCATTACAAGTATACTACATACATGCTGTCACAGATATTCCAAGACATTTCTTTGATTTACTTATTTCTTCCCCTATTTTACAGTTGAGAAAACTAAGGCCCAGAGAAACTAAGTAATTTGCCCAAAGACAAACAGCTAGTAAGTGACTGAGTTGTATTTCACTCAGCCCAGTCAACCACAAAACCTGGCTCTACCCAGGACGCCACACTGCCTACAACAGGCTGCAGAATGAAATTCCAGGACCAAAAGACCCCATCAACAATCCAAGAGTGTTTCCAAAAACCGTGGCAGCTGATACTAGCAAACTTGGCACAAAGTAAGAAGCCTTCACATGCCAAGCACAGTGGGCATTTCTTAGAATGCATTGTGTCCTTTATATTGTACATCATCAAGAGAGAAGCACAACTTGACAAGGCTTTCGATGTAACATAGATGCTACAAACACACCTCAAAGTGGTGTAAATGGGCTACAGATAGGCCAGAGAGAAACCATAAGCCAGAAAGTTTAAGAAAGGTGCACAAGGGACACAAAAACTTCACCAGGCTGCAAAAAAAAGCCCCCTGTATTGAAAATTCTGGATTACTGTTTCCCTAAATACAAAGAAATTGCACAGAGAGAATGGAACCAAGTAGGGGAGGCCATGAGATTGATCTGGCAGGAGAGCTAAGCAGGTTATAGTTGGCACCAGGAGACAGGAGCTGGGCCTTAAATGCAGTCAGGAGCTGCACGGGACAGGGTAGAGCAGGAATCTTCAGGTGATGGTAGGAGTGGTTCTGGGGGTTCTGCCTATGTTAGGGTTAGAGGGTGGACATCCCACCCCAGGAAGTGGAGCTATGACAGCCAGGGGTCACAGTGGGCAATCTAGGATTCCAAGTGACCCCAGCTTGACTGACAACTGTCCAACTTCCAGAAAGCAGAGGTGACACCAGGTCATGCAGACATGGCTGGGAGAGAAGGAAACGCTGAGCCTTCATGGTACAGAGGGGTCAGGGCCAGAAGCAGATAACTCAATAAACAAACAGACTTACTTGTGCTTACATACTGATCTGTAATGAACAATTCCACATGGGTTTCACCACATTTTCACTACAGATTAGTAAGTAAACACAAGTAACCCTGTGCTTACCTTGGTTACTGGGTATTCTGTCCCTGTCAGGGACTATAAATTTGAAAAGAAACTTTGATTTGGTAGGAAGGTTCTGTGGGGTTAGGAGAGAGATAGATGCCAGCCCTACCTAGAAGCAGAATCTTTGATGTGGTGAAAACATATGAAATTGTTCATTACAGGTTAATAAGTAAGCACAAGTAAACCCGAGCTTTCTTTGCTTATTGGGTAATCTGACACTTGTCAGGACACACTTCAGCTTCCCAGATCCCCTGACCCTCAGCAGGGAGACCAACGATAACCTTCCAGCCCCTGCTCTGAACCTTTTCACACTCAACCCCCTCTGGGGCTTTGGCTCAACTCTGAGGGCACAGGTGAGGCGGTTGGCGCCACAGTTGAAGGGAACTGGACCAGGCAGGAACTGCCCCTCCCCTTAAAGCTCTTCCCATTTACTGAGGAAGAGGCAGCAACCTCTTAGACTCTGGAGGGGGTGCAGGTAAGAGGGGAAGAGAAGGGAAGCCTGGGAATCCTCTAGACATGCAACCTCTCAGCAAAATGAGAAGACTGGTGGTTCCTACACTCCAACATTACCAGTAGGATTACAAAGTTAAGTAATTGGTACCTGACCTAGGCACTCTGAATCGCTGCCAGCACTGCTGGCAAAATGAGCAGCGCCCCCTGGTAGCCAAATGTGCAACTCCCAGGCAGTGAAAAGGCCTGTGTGTTGGTCCATCTGCCACTTCCCTCATTCTTGCCAGTACCCATGTAGGAAGGTCAGGTCTAGGAATCTTATATTGGCAGGCGGGGAGAGACTGGGGAGAACTAGGTGACAAGTGACTCCCCTAACCTCTCCCATCCCTGTCTTCTGGGGACTGGGGCTGAGAAGTGACCAGGGTGAAATGTTCATAGACTGGTATATTTACACACTCCTTGGCTCAAGAGTTCCTCCATGGATACCAAGAAAAAACTGTGTAAGGTCTGCCTTTCTAGCCGGGCCTACTTGCTGTTCAGGTGTTGCACCGGCAGCCACACTTCCCTCATTCTTTTTTTTTTTTTTTTT
>NW_006929854.1:0-4803 GCF_000298275.1 Orycteropus afer afer
ATTGTGCTCATGAGGAACCTGTACATTGACCAGAAGGCTGTTGGTTGAACAGAACAAGGGGACACTGCATGGTTTAAAATCAAGAAGGGAATGAGTCAGGGTTGTATCCTTTCCCCATACTTATTCAATCTGTATGCCGAGCCAATAATCTGAGAAGCTGGACTATATGAGGAAGAACATGGCATCCAGATTGGAGGAAGAGTCATTAACAACCTGTGATATGCTGATGACACAACCTTACTTGCTGAAAGTGAGGATGACTTAAGGCACTTACTGATGAAGATAGAAGAATACAGTGTGCAGTATGGATTACGTCTCAATATGAAGAAAACAAAAATCCTCACAACTGAACCTATTAGCAGCATTATAATAAATGGAGAAAAGATTAAATTTGTCAAAGATTTCACATTGCTTATTTTTATAATCGTTGCCAATGGAAGCAGCTGTCAGGACATTAGAAGATGTATAGTACTGGGAAAGTTGGCTGCAAAGGACCTCTTTCAAGTACTGAGGAGCAAGGATGTCTCCTTGAGGACTAAGGTGTGCCTGATACAAGCCATGATATTTTCAATCACCTTGTATTCATGTGAGAGCTGGACAATGAATAAGAAAGACCAAAGAAGAGTTGATGCTTTCGGATTGTGGTGCTGGCGGAGAATGCTGAAAGTACCATGGATTGCTAAAAGAACTAACAGATCTGTTCTGGAGGAAGTGCAGCCGGAATGCTCCTTGCAAGCGAGAATGGCAAGACTTTGGCTCACCTACTTTGGTCATGTTGTCAGAAGGGACCATTCCCTGCAGAAGGATGTCATGCTTGGTAAGGTGGATGGTCAACAAAAGAGGGGGAGGCCCTCAACAAGATGGATTGACACAGTGGCTGCAACAATGGGCTCAAGTGTAGCAAGGATCATGGAGCTGGCATGGGACCAAGTGGTGTTTTGTTCTGCAGTGCATAGGGTTGCTATAAGTCAGACACGATTCGATGGCACCTAACAACAACAAAAAGCAATATATTGGTGTTTATACAGCTTGGATCTGTCCCTCCTTTTTTTGGCTAATTAGCTGACTTAGATAAGAAGAGTCTTCTCATAAAAATGTGTGAATGGAAAACAAAAAGGAGAAAAAAGTTAAAATACTGCAGGACTTCATTCACGTATGGAATATGAAGTAAATAATGTTTTAAAAATCTCTTGGGTTGAAAACTACAGACCATTATCCCTCATGAATATAGATGCAAAAATCTTCAACAAAATCCTAGCCAGTAGACTCTGACAACATATCAAGAAAATCATTCATTATGACCAAGTGGGGTTCATATCAGGTATGCAAGGATGGTTCAACATTAGAAAAGCCATCAACATCATACACCACATAAAAAAAAAAAAAAGGAGAAGAACCACATGATCATATCAATTGATGCAGAAGAAGCATTTGACAAAATCCATCACCCATTCCTGATCCAAACTCCTCAGCAAATTGGGAATAGAAGGGATATTCCTCAAGATAATAAAGGGCATCTATGTAAAACCAACAGCCAACCTTATACTCAATGTAGAGAGACAAATGTTGTATTAGTCCATTATTGTAAAAGTCAAGGGAAGGTCTATCTATGGAAGGAAATTTTCTTTGTTGGTTACCAAGGGTGGGAGGGAGGGTAGGGAACATTGTTAGATAGGTAGAGATAAGTATTGATTTAGGTGAAGAGAAGGACAATGTACCAAATGTAAGTGATCAACATGGTGGCATTGAAGAAGAGGAAGACAGAGAGGTATATAGGTAGTGCAGAGAACAAAGATGAACCCTTTTGCACATACAGTACTGCGTTGCCAGTGAAGGCAAAGATGGGTATATGGGTAGATAGATGGGTGGACAGGCTGAACTATTAGGTATGTCTATGAAGCAGGGAGTGTACCCAAGACTATGTATAGAGTTGGCAGACTATGGTACTATAAGTGTATTTGTATGATCTGAATTCCAGGTGTATAGTAGAGCTGACAAGGGACAAGGTTGTAGTCACTTCTTGGTCACAGCCAGCTACCCAGAGGGACCGAGTAGTTGAACCTGTGGGCTCAGGACCATAGTCACAGGGAATATCAAAGCTCAATTGACATAACATACTACACAAAACATTGTTCCATCTCCTACTTTGGCGAGTAGTGACTGGGATCTTAAAAGCTTGTAAGCAGCCTTCTAGATGCAATGATGGATCTCTCCTTGTCCAGAGCAAAGAAGAATGAAGAAAACCAAAGATTCATGGAAACAATTAGTCCTAGCAACTGGTACACCATGCCATCCACAGCCTTTATGACTGTGAGACCAGAAGAACTAGATGGAGCCCGGCTACCACTGTCAACCACTCTGAGGGGGATCTATGTAGGAGATCCTGAATAGAGAGGGAGAACAATGTGGAACAAAACTCAAAGCTAGCTGCCCTTCAGGTCTAGAATTTAACTCACACCTGTGGTTTCCAGCCAAACAAAAGACAGGCATAGGAGTTGAACATTTACTTGAGGTAAATACCCTCTTTGGAGAGAACAATCATGGGAGAAAGAAGGGCTGTTTATGCACTGGGAGAGAGCTCAGGGGGCAGGAGTGCATGGAGGGATGGACACGGAAGAGGTAACTATCAGGAGGAAGTGGGAGGGGAGCTGTTGCATTGGGGTGAATTGTTTTCAATGTCATGAGACAACATGTGTATGAATTGCTGTATGGAAAGTGAATCTGCTCTGTAAACTTTCACCCAAATCACAATAAAAATAAAATAAAATAAACCTCTTGGGTTGAAAGCCCTGAAATAAACACACACACATGCACATGCAGTTATATAAGTTGCTATATACCTTTAAAAATATCTGTAAAAACTATAAATTTGATCTGAATTAGAACAAAGACACTAACACTACATTAGGACAAGAAATACCTGTAAGGAGCAAGCATTAGGATTCTATTGTATTTCTGTTACTTTTTTTCAATTGTATTGAAAATATACACACCGAAGCATTCAACAATACAAGTTCCACATTTACAATTCAAGGACATCAATTACATTTTTCATGTTATTACACCATTATTACTGTCCTTTCCAAAATATTTCACCACCATTAACATAAATTCAATACACTCTAAACAAAAACTTCCCCTTTCCTCTTCCTTTCCCCCCTTTTTAACCATTAATAATTTTTGGTTTCTATATATTTGCTTGGAGCTCTGGTAGCATAGTGACTAAAGCACTTGACTGTTGACCAGAAGACTGGCGGTTCAAACCCACCAGCCACTCCTCGGAAGGACGATGGGGCAATCTACTTCCATAGTGATACTGCCTTGGAAACCCCAGGAGGGGTTGCTATGAGTTGGGCTGACTTGACGGCACATAACAACAACACAACAACATATATTTGCTTATTTCATATGAGTGAGATCATACAGTATTTATTCTTTTGCAACTGACTTATTTTGCTCAGCATGATGATATCAAGGTTCATTTATGTGGTATGCATGAGAACATCATTTCTCCTTACAGCTCCATAATACATTGTATGTATATATCACATTCTGTTTATCCATTCAATTGTTGACAGACACTTCAGTTTTTTACACATTTGGGCTCTTGTGAAAAATGTTGCAATGAACATAGGTGTGCAGGTTTCTATTTATGTTCCTGCCTTAATTTCTGCTAGGTATATACCTAGGAATGGAATAACTGGATCATATAGTAATTCTGTATTCAGCACTCTGAGGAACCACCAATGATTTTTCCACAATGGCAGCAATGGATGAGGGTTCCAATTTTTCCACAACCTCACCATCACCTGTTGTTTGCCATTTTTTGACCATTGCTATTCTAATGGGGGTGAGAGGATGGATATCTCATTGTGGTTTTGATTTGCATCTTCCTAATGGCTCTAGTAGCATAGTGCCTAAGGCACTTGACTGTTAACCAGAAGGCTAGCAGTTCAAACTCACCAGCCACTCCTCGGAAGGAAGGTTGGGCAATTTACTTCCATAGTGATACTGCCTCAGAAACTCAAGAAGGGGTCGCTATGAGTCGGATCCAACTCGACGGCAATGAGTATAATGGCTAATGGGGTTAAACATCTTATCATTCACTTGTTGAGTATTTGAATATCTTATTTGGTGAACTGTCCAAGTTTTCTGCCCATTTTTGATTGGATCATTTCTCTTTTTGTTGTTAAATTATAGACACTATATATATATTGGGTATTAGGCCTTTCTCTGGTTGCCAAATTTTTTCCCAGTCTGTAAGTTGTATTTTTCCTTTTTTAAAATTTTAACTTTTATTTTTTTTTTACTTTTTTGGTAAAATCCTTTGATGCACAGAAGTATTAATTTTTATGAGAGAATGTATATTTTAAAGTAAGAAATAATTGAAATAACTGGGAGGTATAGCTCTACCATTAATTTAAAAACTGAGTTCCAGATATTTCAGGAATATTAAAGAAAACATTATTTGTTTATAGATTCAGCTCTGCCACTGAACTTCTCCAGACACTGAACTGGAGTTCAGTCCAACCCAATCAACAGGGTCCTATAATGGCCAGTGCTCAAAAATATGTGTTAAAAGTAAGTGTGAATGAATAAAGAGCTCTGGTGGTGCTGTGGTTAAAGTTATTGGGCTGCTAACCAAAAGTCGGTGGTTCAAACCCACCAGCTGCTCCATGGAAGAAAGATGAGGCTATCTGAGTTGGGAAGATGACGGACTAGATAGAAGGACTGCACAGACCCTCTTCAACAAAGAAAAGGGAAACCAATTGACACAGACACAGAAGTTAGTCTTGGACCCCT
>NW_006929855.1:0-840 GCF_000298275.1 Orycteropus afer afer
CATACATTCTATGTTCTGATTATTAATGGATGTTGGCAGCTGTTTCTTGTTATATTGAGTCATGCCAGATCAGCAAATGAAGGTCCCGAAAACATTACTCCATACACATCATTAAGATCAGCTCTACTCTGATGAGACAGCTCTTTCCCAGACTCATTTTGAGTACCTTCCAACCTGAAGGGCTCATCTTTTGGCACTATATCAGACAATGTTTCAGGATGATTCACAAAGTTTTCCAGTAATATATCAGACATTATTTCACTGCCATTCACTGGTCAATTTTCACTGGTTTTCAATTTTCACAAGATTTTCACTGGTCAATTCTTTGAGAAGTGGATGATCCCTTCCTTCTTCTGAGTCTGTCTTAGTTTGGAAACTGCTGAAACCTCTCCACCATGGGTGAACTTGCTGGTATTTGATATATCAGTGGCATAGCCTACAGCCTCACAACAACACGCAAGTCACCACAGTATGACAAACTGACAGAGGAGTGGTGGTGGTTGTTGTTAGGTGCCATTAAGTCAATTTCAACTTGTAGTGTCCCATGTGACAGAGTAGAACTGCCCCCACAGGGTTTTCTGGGCTGTAATTTTTTGGATACCAGTGACCAAAAACCAGAGGAATTATAGGATGACATCAAAAACATCATCCATGAAGAAAGCATAAGGTCATTGAAAAGACACAAAAGGAAGAAAAGACCAAAATGGATGTCAGAAAAGACTCTGAAAAGTGCTCTTGATCAGAGAGTAGCTAAAGGAAATGAAAGAAATGACAAGGTAAAAGAGCTGAACAGAAAATTTCAAAAAGTAGCTTGAGAAGACAAAGTCAATTATTATAATG
>NW_006929855.1:1827-4763 GCF_000298275.1 Orycteropus afer afer
CCCCAGGCTGTTGGTAATTCAGAGAATGGTGCCAACCACAAAGTTGGGTCACACGTTCTGGCCCCATGTTGTATTCTTCACCCTGACCATTTTTTCATGTTTTAGTTAACCTCATTGTCTAGCACATTTTACTTATATAATGTTAATGATAGATAAGTTAGATAAGCTGTAAGTTTAGTTTATAAGTTTAATAATAGTTTTATAAGTTTTGGAAAGTTAATAGCTCATGTACCCAGAATTGTGGGTTTGTCATTTTGCTTTGTCATTTGTAATCTGCAATATAGTATAAAATAAAGAAGGCCACCTCATTATGTGGGGCACATCTTCATCTTGTGTGAGTGTGTCTTCATCATCTTGCCGACACCACCTCTCCCTCCAGAGATCCACAGCTGAGGATGGACCTTGGCACAAAGAGGGGTCGCTGTGAGTCGGATCTGACTCAACAGCAGAGGACCTATAGGCAATATATTGAATGATGCAGGAAACATCAGAAGAAAAGGGAAGGAATACACAGTCACTGCACCAAAAATAATTTGTTGATGTTCATCCATTTCAGGAGGTGGCATATGATCAAGAACCAATGATATTGAAGGAAGAAGTCAAAGCTGCACTGAAGGAATTGGCCAAAAACAAGCCTCCAGGAATTGACTGAATACCCAATAAGATGTTTCAACAAATGGGTGCTTCACTGGAGGCACTCATTCGGCTATGCCAAGAGATTTGGAAGACAACTACCTGACCAACTGACTGGAAGAGATCCATATTTGTACCCATTTCAAAGAAAGGTGATCCCACAGAATGTGGAAATTATCAAACAATATCATTAATATTACATGCATGTAAAATCTTGCTGAAGATAATTCAAAAATAGTTGCAGCAATATATTGACAGAGAACTTCCAGAAATACAAGCTGGATTCAGAAGAGGACGTGGAATGAGGGATATCATTGCTGATGTCCAGTGGATTTTGGCTAAAAGCAAAAATGCCAGAAAGATGTTTACTTGTGTTTTATTGACTATGCAAAAGCATTCAATTGTATGGATCATAACAAAGTATGGATGGCATTGAGAATAATAGGAATTCCATAATATTTAATTGTGCTCATGAGGAACCTGTACATAGAGCAGGATGCTGTTATTCGAACAGAACAAGGGGACACTGCATGATTTAAAATCAGGAAAGGAGTGTGTGTGTCAGGGTTGGACCCTTTCACCACACTTTTCAATCTGTATGCTGAGCAAATAATCCAAGATGGACTAGATGAAGAAAATGTTGCATTGGGATTAGAGGAAAACTCATTAACTACCTGCAATATGCAGACAACACAACTTTGCTTGCAGAAAGTGAGGATGACTTGAAGAATTTACTGATAAAGATTGAAGAATACAGTCTGCAGTATGGATTATACCTCAGTATAAAGAAAACAAAAATCCTCACAACTGGATCAGTAAGAAGCATCACGATAATGCAGAAAAATTGAAGTTGTCAAAGACTTCACATTACTTGGTTCTACAGTCAACACCAATGGAAGCAACAATCAACACATCACAAGATGTATTGCACTGGGCAAATTTGCTGCAAAAGACCTCTTTCAAGTGATGAGGAGCAAAGATGTCTCTTTGAAGAGTAAGAGTAAGGCCTCTGACTGAAGCCATGGTATTTTCAATCGCCTCATATGCATGTGAGGGAGCTCTGGTGGCATAGTGCCTAAGGCATTTGACTGCTAACCAGAAGCCTGGCTATTCAAAGCCACTAGCCACTCCTTGGAAGAGAGGTTGGGCAACTACGTCCATAGTGATACTGCCTTGGAAACCCAAGGAGGTGTCTCTATGAGTCGGATCCGACTCAATGGCAGTGAGTGAATGTGCATGTGAGAGCTGGAGAATGAATAAGGAAGACCAAAGAAGAGTCGATGCTTTTGAGTTGTGCTGTTGGTGAATACCAGAGTATTCTTCTACTCTGTAGTATTCTACCATGGACTGCTAAAAGAACTAACAAATCTGTCCTGGAGGAAGTGCAGCGAGAATGCTCCTTGGGAGCAAGAATGGCCAGACTTTGTCTCACCTACTTTTGTCATGTTGTCAGAAGGAACCATTCTCTGGAGAAGGATATCATGCTTGGTAAAGTGGAGGGTCAGTGAAAAAGGGGAAGGCTCTCAACATGATGGATTGATACAGTGACTACAATGATAGGCTCAGTTATAGCAAGGATTGTGAGGCTGGCACTGGATTGGGCAGTGTTTCATTTATTTGTACTTAAGGTAGCTATGAGTCAGAGACAACTCAATGGTGTATAACAACAACAACGATCTTTTCAAAAGCACATCTCCACGTCTTTCTCCCATGGAGCCATGGGTAAATTCAAGCCACCAACCTTCTGGTTAGCGGCCAAACACTTAACCATTGTGCCACCAGGGTTCTAGAAGTCTGAATTCAGTGTGCAGGACCAAGGCAAAGGCTTTCTCTGTTCCCTCTGGGGGAAAATCAGCTTCACTCTCTAGCATTCTTAACATTCCTTGGAAATCTCCATGTTCTTATTTCTGTGCCTAATCTGCTATATTTCAAAAGTGAGTGGCTTAAGAGATACCCTACATTGATAGGGCCTTATTAATCTAACAAAGAAAATCCCATTCCCAAATGGGATACAGGCATACGGGTTAGGATTTATAACACATATTTCGGGGGCACAGTTCAACCCATAATACCTGGCTTCCCTAATTGTGGGTCATTGCTGTTATTCTCTATCATAGTACCCCACTTATTCCCTGCATTGTATTCATCACAATCTATTTGTTTATATTTGTAAATGACTGCTATTTGACTTCTCTGTAAAAATGTAAGCTCCATGATGAAAGGAGAACTATCTGTTTTGCTCATACTTATCTTGCCAATTTTAATACTAGCCCTTGTTACCCTCCCAAGAGGGACCGGGTCTC
>NW_006929856.1:0-4766 GCF_000298275.1 Orycteropus afer afer
TATAATCATGTGGTTCTTTTCCTTTGTTTTATTTATTTGGTGGATAGAATTGATTGATTTTCTAATGTTGAACTATGCTTGCATACCTGATATGAACTCCACTTGGTCATAAAGAATGATTTTTTTCAATATGTTGTTGGAGTCTATAGGTTAGGATTTTGTTGAACATTTTTGCATATTCATGAAGGAAACTGGTTTGTAGTTTTCCCTTTGAGTGATTTCTTTGGCTGGTTTGATATCAAGGTTATGCTTGCTTCATAAAATGAATTATGGAGAATTTCATCCTTTTCTATGTTTTGCAATAGTTTCTGTAGAATTGATGTCAGTTCTTCTCTGAATGTGTGGTAGTATTCTCTGGTGAAACCATCTAGGCCAGGACATTTTTTTGTTGGTAATTTTTTATGATCTGTTCAATTTATTCTTTTGTTATGGATCTGTTCAACTTTTCCACTTGACTCTGTTCATTTTAAGTAGTGTGTTTCTAGAAATCTGTCCATTCTTTCCAGATTTTCAAATTTGTTGGAGTGCAGTTATTCCTAGTTCCTGATATTACCCTTTTTTATTTCAGTTGGTTCTGTGTGATGTTGCCAATTTCATTTCTCATTTGTGTTATTTGTATTCTCTCCCTCTTTTCCTTGGTTAAAGTTGCCAGTCGTTTGTCAATTTCATAATCTGTTCTAAGATTTCTAGTCTTGTTGATTTTTTTCTACTGTCTTTCAGTGCCTAAGGCATTTGACTGCTAACCAGAAGCCTGGCAGTTCGACCCACCAGCCACTCTCTGGAAGGACGGTTGGGCTATCTATTCCATAGTGATACTGCCTCGGAAACCCAAGGAGGGGTCACTATGAGTCCAGTCCAACTCGATGGCAGTGTGTTGTGTGTGTTCTATTTTCTATTTCATTGATTTCTGCTCAAATATTTATTATTTCCTTTCTTCTGGTGACTGCAGTCATTTCATGTTCTTTTTCTAATTGTTAGAAATGTTAGGTTAAGGTATTGATTTGACTCTTTCTTCTTTTGTGATATGTGCATTTATTGCTATAAATTGGCCTCTGATCACAGCTTTTGCTGTGTCCCAAATATTTTGGTATTTTGTGTTTTCATTATCATTTGATTCAAGGAATCTTTCAATTTCATTTTTTATTTCTTCTATTACCCAGTTATTTTTGAGGAAGACTTGTTCTGCTTTCATGTGTTTGCTCTTTTTCCATTGATCTTCCTATTGTTGATTTCTAATTTTATAACATTGTGATCTGAGAACAGGTCTTGCAGTATTTCAATGTTTTTAAATTTTACAGCTTACCTTATGGCCTAATATATGGTGTATCATGGAGAATATTCCTTGTGACTGGAAAAGAATGTATATTGTGCTATTGTTGAGTGAAGTGTTCTGTAGATGTCTATAAGGTCAAGTTGGTGGATTGTATTGTTTATCATCTTTGTTGAGTTTCTAGTTGTTTTATCTTTCATTGAAAGTGGTGTTATTAAAGTCTCCTGCTATTACTGTGGAGTCAACTATTTGTCTTTTTAACTCTTTTAAAGTCTGATTTATGTATTTTGGAGCTCTTTCATTGGGTCTATAGATATTTATTATGGTTATATCTTCTTGATCAATTGATGCTATAATCATTATATGTTGTCCTTCCTTGCCTCTTATGGTGGCTTTTGTCTTAAAGTCAATTTTATCAGAAATTAATATTGTCATTCATATTCTTTTGCTTGTCATTTGCTTAATATATCTTTTTCCGACCTTTGACTTTTAGTCTATTTTTGTCTTTGTCTCTAACGTGTGTCTCTTGTAGACAGCATATTGATGGGTTATGTTTTCTTATCCAGTCTGCAACTCTCCACCTCTTGAGTAGTGCCTTTAAAGCATTGACATTATGTGCAATTATCGAGAAGTATGAATTACTGTCATTTTTTAATGTGTGTTTTCATGGTATTCCTGGTTTCTTAGTTCTGTATAGATTTCTGTGCTGAGCTCATTGTGTTTATGAATCATTTTATCATTTCCTTTGTTGCTATTGTTTTAGTATTTGCTAAATATTTGTGGTTGTCCTCTTTTTTATTGTGATGTGAAGGTTTATCATTTTTCTTTGATGTTACTCTGTGATTTATGATATTCTCCCTGAGTTTAGAATAGTCCATTCTATCTTGCAAGTCTCTTACCATCCTCACCATTTAGAAGTTCTGTAACAACCTTCTTTTTCCCCTCTTTCTGGTTTGTAGCTGTCCTCATTTGTCAACTGGTATCTCTTGTTACTTGTTTACAATATTGTAACCTTATTTTACTTTGATACTTCCATAGCTGTGTTGGTTTCTGAGTATGTCAACTTGTGTATTAATGTTAGGTTGTTGTTTGCTATTATTGGTTCTCTGTTCAAAGTACTCCCTTTAGTATCTCTCATAAGGTTGGTCTGATTTTAACAAACTCCCTTAATTTCTGCTTATTTGGAAATCTCCTAATTTCACCATCATGTTTGAGGGACAATTTTACTGGGTGTATAATTATTGGTTGGAAATTTTTCTATTTCAGGATTTTATATATGCCATCTCATTGCCTTCTTGCTTGCATGGTTTCTGATGAGAAATCAGAGCTTATTCTTATTGGTTGTCCTTTGTAAGTAACTTTTTATTTTTCCCAAACTGCTGTCAGGATTTTTTCTTTGTCTTTGGTTTTGATGAGTTTGATGATGGTGTCCCTTGGTGATTTTCATTTGGGGTCTGTCTTGTTTGGGGTTTGTTGGGATTCCTGAAAGGATATATTCTCATCTTTCATCACATCAGGGAAGTTCTCTTCCAACAAATCTTGGACAATTTTCTCAGTGGTTTTATTTTTCTCTTCCTTTTCTGGAATTCCAGTTACACATAGGTTATTCCTTGTGATGATATCCCACATGAACCTTAGGCTTTCTTCATTTTGTTTTGATCTTTATTCTAATGATACCTTTCTAAAGAAGTTTGCAGGTATTTGTATTCAATCTGATGAATTCTGCCTTCCATTGATTGTGTTCTACTCCTTTGTCCTTTCAACATATTATTCATTTCTGAAAATTTAGTGTTAATCTTCTGGATTTCTACCTGTAGATTTTTTATTTCAGTTATTTTATCATGTTGTTCTTCTATTTTCTTCTGAAATTCTTCTAGGGTTTTGTCTGTGTTTTCCTTAATTTTTCCAGTGTTTTCCTTGATCTGTTTCTGAATCCTCTGACAATACCTAAATATAATTCTTTTGAATTTCTTAACAGGGTGTTCCAATGCTGCTTCTTCCTCAGAGATGTGTTCTGGGTATGTATCCTACTCCCTTGTTTCTACTGGTTTATTTTGGTTCTTTTTGTGGACTGTGATGGTCTGTTGTCTGTAGACATTGTGATGTTGTTGTATTTAAATCTCTGTTAACTGTTTATGAAGAGAAGCTAAGGGTGAGTCAGGCTCTTATTGGTGGTTATTTATCATTGGCCAGTTGGTATAGAAGCAAGTGGTGGCTTTCACTAAGTAAGTGGAGCTGCCAGAGTTGTGGGTGTGGTTGTATCATATAGTCACAGTTGCTGTCTCTTACTCAGTTAGACAAAAACTACAAGCAAAAAACCATCAAAAAAGTAAAAGAACGCAGATGAAAAACACACCACACAAGCACACAGGAACAATGACCACAAAACAAAACAAAACAAAACAAAAAAAACCCCACAATATTTGGGCAGGGTGCTTTAAGAGAAAAGAGGTAGAGGAAGAGAATAATGAAGGAAAAAAATAGAAAAATGCAAAAACACGTAATATGGTGAACCACAGGCAGGAAAATGTGGGAATCAGGAAAGAGAAGAGAGAAAAAGAATACTAGAACATGGGAAGAGAAAAATACTAGAACACTGGAAGGGAAGAAGAAATAATAGTAATGAAAAGGATGAAAAAGGGGAAAAAAATGGTACTAATAATTTTAAAACAGATAATCTGGGCAGGGTTACACAGGGTACCCAGGCTCCATCAGAGCACACAGACACTGACTAGGTTGGAATTCCTGCAGGCCCAAAAGGTGGGTGGGAGTGAAAAATGACCACATTTCCATTCACCAAGAGAATATGGGATATGAGTATCAAGGGGAATACTACACTTTCCCAGTCATTTGTGTCTGGAATGTCCTTGTGGTCCTTGGCACATGTGATCCTGTTCTTAGGTCTCTGGAATCTGAGGGAACACCGTCACTTTAAATATCCAAAATGTTCTAACTGCTTGTAAACATTCAAAATGACAGCACCTTCTGGATAGGAAAATGTCCACAGCTCAGCCTGTCTCCCTCTTCACTGCTTCCCCTTTTATTTACCAGCTACCAATGCAGTCTTTCATGCAGCCTCTGGCTAGCAGGGCTGATTTTTACATTAATTCTTAAGTCCTAATGCCCTTGTCATTATCCAAGCTGTCTGTGCTGTCAGGATCACTGGAAGACTGCAGCTCTGTAGGTCTCCTTTTTCAGGGTTTTCATGCAGGTTCTTCTACTAGTTAGAGTTTAGTCCACTTCTATATCCTTCCTTTCAAAGCTCTGGGCTCCAGGATTACCTTCTGTATCTGTGTTGTTTCCCTTTTCTTTGTTGAAAAGAGTCTGTGTAGTTTGTCTGCCTATTCCACCATCTTATGGGAACTCCCTTAATGGCAATGCTTTTATTATTTATTTATTTAAATTAGGATTTGGGTGAAGATTTACAGAGTAAATTCACTTTTCATACAGCAGTTCACATATACTTTGTCTCATGTCATTGACCAAAATTTACAAT
>NW_006929857.1:0-3709 GCF_000298275.1 Orycteropus afer afer
TGGCAGTGGGTTTGTTTTTTGTTTTGTATGGTTTTGAACTTTACTTAAATGTTATACTGTATAACTTCATCTACAACTTGTTTTTTTAATTTGGCATGTTGTGAGGTTTACTCATTTTGATACATGTAACTGTGTTTTATTTATTTTCATTGCTTATGTTTAACCCAAATATTCCACAAATATATATATATATACATTACTCATTGATGGATGTATAAACATTATAAACAGTTATATTTACAATATAAACAATGCTTCTGTGGATATTAGTATATAGCTTTTCTTATATTCCTTTGCATAATTAGAGCATATAATTAAGTATAAACCTTCTATTTTGCATGGCAGGTCCAATTTCAACATATATTCAGTTTTCCAAAGTAATACACCAGTTTATTTTCTCACCAAATGAGAGACATTTTTTCTGGTCTGATAAATGTGTACAGTGGTAACTACTCATTATTTTAACTTGCATTTTTCTGACTTTATATAATATGCACATGTACACACAAAATATTTAACCTGTATATGACTATATGTAGGGAGCTCTGGTGGCATAGTACATAAGGCATTAGACTGCTAACCAGAAGGCTGGCAGTTCAAACCCACCAGCCACTCCTTGGAAAGAAGATTGGATAATCTACTTCCATAGAGATACTTCATCAGAAACTGAAGGAGTGGTCGCTATGAGTCAAGTTGACTCGATGGCAGTGAGTTTGGTTTGGTTTTGGTATGACTGTATATATGTGTTCCGCCAAAACCCACTGCCATCAAGTTGATTCCAACTCATAGTGACCCCCATTGGGTTTCCAAAGTGGTAAATTATCTTTGTTGTTGTTGTTGTTATGTGCTGTCGAGTTGGACTCGACTCATAACGACCCCTTCTTGGGTTTCCGAGGCAGTATCACTACAGAAGTAGATTGCCCCATCTTCCATCTGAGGAGTGGCTGGTGGGTTTGAACCGCCAGCCTTCTGGTTAGCAGTCAAGTGCTTTAGGCACTATGCTACCAGAGCTCCACAGAAGTAGATTGCCCCATCTTCCATCTGTGGAAGCCCCTCAATCTTCTGGTTAGCCTTAGGCACTACATCACCAGATCTCACTCACTGGCCACTCGTTCTCTCTCTCTCTCTCCTTCCCCCTTTCTCTTCCTCTCTCCCTTTCTTCCTCCCTGCCCTTCCCCCAAATATAAGGTACTTGAGCTTCTTCCTTTTTTTGAAAAGTGCTTATTATATACCTTGCCCATTTCAACAAAAATGTTAATGTTTTTGTAATGATTTGTAGCAGTTAAATCCTTTAATATTTTATCAGTTTGCAGACTTTCTTGCTTGGCCGGTGGTGCCTTTTTATGCACATAAATCTTTTATTTTAATGCAATTAAATTTGTCAGTCTTTCCCTTTACATTTTGTAGGGTTTTTTTGGTCTTGTTTGAGATTCCTTCTCACCCTGTGGGGAAGCCTGCCATTCAGTGCTGCCAGGATTCTGGTGAGACTCTCTGGGCTCAGGCCAGTTCTTCACTGTGAAGAGAACCTTCAAAGTAAGGCTCTGGTAGGGAGTGGTCTGGACCCAGCTCTAGAAACCTCAAAGCAACAGTGCCCTCACTACTTGCCTATTTTTCCTTACCTTTGCTCAAGGGATGAATTGTTGCTGTCTGCTGTAAAATCCAACAGTGATAGTTTCCAAATGGCATTTTTCTTTCATAAAGGAGAAAATCGAGCCTAACCTCCGGATTACTCCTGAGGAGTCCCTGGGAACTGTTCTTCCAAGCCCAGCCCCAGAAAACCTTTGACATCTGTGTGTTTTGGTTCACTGCTCTGATAATTCTTGGGTTTGTTTCTCTGATATTCAGAGGCACATAGAGGTTAAGGGTTTTGCCCGGCATCACACAGCAGGGCAGTAGGGGAGTGGGGAGTAGCTACACGCTTATATGACAGCCACTTTCATTTTTCGTTGAGTCCCAAGCTAATTCCTGCTGTGAAACTTTATCTGGCCTTGAGACCACCTCTGGGTATGTTTAGTGAATAGCTGAGATATTTGAAAGTCTGATAGCCCTTGAGTTACAGATATTGTCCAGCCTTATACTACTGTGTGTAAAGGCTTGCTAAAGAAATTATCCTGCTTCCCTACATGAACTAACACATTGTTATATTGTTATATACATATGCACACATATACACATACACACACATATAATTTTTTTCCCCCTAAACTAATGGGAGGGAGCTCTGGTAGCGTAGTGCCTAAGGCACTTGACTGCTAACCAGAAGGCTGGCAGTTCAAACCCACCAGCCACTCCTCAGAAGGAAGATGGGGCAATCTACTTCTGTAGTGATACTGCCTCGGAAACCCAAGGAGGGGTTGCTATGAGTCAGGTCCGACTCGATGGCATATAACAACAACAAAAAAAAAAACTAATGGGAAGTAAACATTTTAAATCTTTTGGATTGACTGAAGAATTCCTCTCTAAGGATTCCTGGCCAGGAAGCCTTATCAGAGTTGCTCTGAAGAAGATGAAGGGTTTCCTTTCATGCCTGTAGTGAATGGTATTTTTGCCCTGAGAGATCATATAAGCCAAAAAACCAAACCCACTGCCCCTGAGTCCATTCTGGCTCATAGCAACCCCTATTGGGTTTCCAATGTGATAAATATTTATGGAAGTAAATTGCTCTTTCTTCCTTCCATGGAGCAGCTGGTGGGTTTGAACCACCAACCATCTGGTTAACAGTCAAATGCCTTTGGCACTGCACCACCAGAGCTCCATGAGAGATCATATAGGCAAAGGCATTTATCATCTTAGGAGTTGCCAAGACTTTTCTAAGCATGAAATGGAATCAAATAGCCCTCAAGAGTAAGTGACAACTCTATTAAGTTCACCTATTAATCAAAGTACACAACTTGTATGAGACAGACATAATGAACAAAGTTGAACAAGTGGCAGACTAGGAGAACATATTTGTAGCAGTAAAAATGTATTTTCAAGAGGCTGATGTATAAAGAACTGACATAAGTAAGAAACAAACAACCTAGTGTTAAAATGGTCAGATGTTACGAATTACCTATTCATATACAAAAATACATACAGAGCCCCCCAAAACCAGAAAATCTGTTCACCTTTAACAGAACTTTTTTTTTCTTCATCAAGTTGGAAAAAAATAAAAGATCAATAAAGCAGTATTGGTGAGTATATACTTATATACTCTTGGTAGATATATAATACTTTCGGGGGATTGATGAACATTCCCTCCATTTCTTTTTAAGGGCTACACCTTGTAATCTCTTCCCTCAGATTCTGCTTGATGAACCGGTCTTCACTTTCAAAAGTATGCTTTCAAGGATGTTCATTGTAGCATTGTTTATAGTAATAAAAAAATGAAACCAAAATCAGCCTAAGTGACTTTGAATAGGAGAGTGAAAGACTGGAATATTCATGCAATGGAATATTATACAACTTTTCAGAAGGAGGCAGACCCATCTAATCTGCCTTAGGAAAAGGGCACGGTAGGTCCACAGAGCAAGTTGTAGATTGCTGTCTCTTTGTGAGTCTGTAGCTCTTGTGTACCTGGCATGTTGCTGTTTTCAAGGGGGAACAAACAGCATAGCTGAAGCATATCTATGTTATGTAGAAGCACAGAAGAAAGTTATGGAAAACTTACTCTACGCTATTGGCAGTAGTTACCTCTAAGAATAGTATAAGAAAAGTATATAGCTTTATG
>NW_006929857.1:3882-4772 GCF_000298275.1 Orycteropus afer afer
AAACTTTGTGGCATATACAACAGGGCAAATGTAATAAAAATTTCTGTGCTACCGATTGAGGGATGTCTTTGTAAGCCTAGATTTGAATTCTGTTGGTTCAACTGAGGGTAGATTTAAAACTAAAGCAATTTATTACATAACAGTAACAGCAACAACAAAAAGTATAGCTGGCAACTGCTGTTTTTCCTCATGGCTGGCGACTGGTAAACTGTGGTTAAAATGACACTCCAATGAGTGATTGTTCTCAGTCATCTGTACACCTAACAAGACCAGTCAGGATCAGCATTCCTTGCAATAGGATCCTAAATTATTCTACTGGTTGTTATTTTTCCTACCTTTTCTTCCTCTTAATTAACGATGCATTGAGGAGTCTGTAAAAAAAAGATACCAGAACCAGAAATGCTTACTTTGCTCTACTTTTTGGGAGTCAAAATGCGTCTTAGAAAAGACCAGCCTTAGGTGCTCTTTTTTAAGGTACTGGCTTCCCTAATTGCTGTTACAACTGGTGATTTTTATTCTGTATGCAAGTATTAGCAGAGCAACAAGGTCAATATAACAAGAAGGATTTTCAAGGGATTATCTACTATTCAGATAAGTCAATGATTTCAGTGTTTTGATTGTTACAGAGACTGAGGAGCACTACTGGCATTCAGTGGAAGGCCAGGTGGTAGATACCTGTGATACACAGGCCACTGCACAAACAAGAATTGTCCTAAGGCCCATAAGACTGTTGAATGCCACACAAGTGGCTATAGAGTTTAACGTATTATTTACAAAGCTTTAAATGTCACGAGTATAACTAAATTGAGGAGCTCTGGTAGCGTAGTGCCTAAGGCACTTGACTGCTAACCAGAAGGCTGGCGGTTCAAACCCACCAGCCACTCCTCGGA
>NW_006929858.1:0-1345 GCF_000298275.1 Orycteropus afer afer
ACACAGTCTTTTCCCTCTTTTGGTTTGTAGTTGTCCTCACTCGCCAATTGATGTCTCTGGTTCCTTGTTTACAATCTTGTAAGCTCATTTTATTTTGGATATGTCCATAGCTGTAGTTTCTGGGTTGTGTCATCTTGTGTATTAATGGTTGGTTGTTATTTGCTATTTTTGGTTCTCTGTTCAAAGGACTTCCTCTAGCGTGTCTTGTAAATACAAGCAAAATAATCACCAGAAAAAAGAAAGCGAAAAAGAAAAAAAATTAAAAAGAAAGAAAAAGAAAAAAAAAATCAGAGGAGGACTGCGTAGGGCACCCAGGCTCCGTCTGAGCACACAGACTGTGATAGAGTTCCTGTGTGTGCAGAAGGTAGGTCGGAGTGGGGGTTGGCCACACCTCAGTTCACCAAGTGGGTGTGGGGTATAAGGGTAACAAGAGGATTGTCGTACCTTCTCAGTCTTGTAGGTTGCGAGTATCCTTGGGGTTTCTGGAAAGCAGAATGTGTTCTTAAGCCCCAGGACTCTGTGA
The DNA here is from genome assembly GCF_000298275.1 of Orycteropus afer afer. NCBI lineage: Eukaryota > Metazoa > Chordata > Mammalia > Tubulidentata > Orycteropodidae > Orycteropus > Orycteropus afer. The sequence goes on from NW_006929858.1 coordinate 524, forward strand.
GAGTGCTGTCTCTTTAAATATCCAAAATAGTCAATCCTTTTTTAAAATCTTCAAAATGGCAGCACCCTCTGGACCAGCAAAAGTCCACAGTTCAGCCTGCCTTTCTCTTCACCTTCTCCGTTTGTTCCCCCGCCACTGTGCACAGTCCTCCGTGCAGTCCCTGGTTAGAAGGGTGATTTTTAGGTTAATTCTTAGGTCCTACCACCACTTGGCCATCTCCAAGCTGTCTGTGCCATCAGGATCGCTCAGGATTGCTGCTAGGCCGCAGCTCCATATGTCTCCTTTTTTGGTATTTTCACGCAAATTCTTCTGCTAATTGGGGTATAGTCCACTTCTATATCCTTCTCTTCAAGGCTCAGGGGTCGAAGATTATCTCCTATGTGTGTGTTAATTGGTTTCCCTTTTCTTTGTTGAAGAGGGTCTGTGTAGTCTTTCTGCCTAGTCTGCCATCTTGCCGTAACTAGTATATATACTCTTGCATTCATTTAAAAATAATACCCACAACTGTGATACAAAGATCATGAATATGAAGTTTCTCATCTTATTCAAAGTAATACTCATGACAATTGTTGTCCATGAAACTAAAAGAATATATTAAAAATACCAAAATCTTTTTTATTATAAAAATGATAAAAACCATATTATAGCTACTGTAGAAAATAGTGATGGGTGGTTCAAACCCACCAGCCACTCTGGAAGGAAAACTAGGTAATCTACTTCCATAAAGATTTACTGCCTCGGAAACCCAAAGGGGGTTGCTATGAGTCGGAATCAACTTGATGACAGTGAGGTTTTTTTTTTTTTTCTTTATAGAAAATAGTG
>NW_006929858.1:1755-4605 GCF_000298275.1 Orycteropus afer afer
TTATAATGTTTAGAGCAAATTATAAAATACTAATCTCATTACACTGCATTTTGGCTGATATTTTCTTACTATAAATTTTAAAATTGATTCACTAATTGGTGAAAATGTTTTCTTTTCTTTAATCTTTTTTTATTACAACTGAGAATTGGAGGAGCTCTGGTAGCACAGTGCCTAATGCACTTGACCACTAACCAGAAGGCTGGTGGTTCAAACCCCCCAGCCACTCCTCGGAAGGAAGGTTGGGTAGTCTACTTCCATAGTGATACCGCCTTGGAAACCCAAGGAGGGGTCGCTATGAATGGGATCCAAGTCGAAGCAGTGCGTTATGTTTTTGCATTTCACTGAGGATCGGTATGTTTTACTTGTACACTTACTACCTGTAGCTCTACTTTTATGAATTGTCTAATCAGAAGTATCTTCCTCATTTAGTTATAAATTTCCAGATATCATTTACTCACTGACTCTCTTTCCATCCTGAATGTTTAATTTTCTTTATCCTTATCTTACTGACATATGTGACTACTCCTCCTTCCTGAATCTTTTTTAATTTAGATTCTCTGATACTAGAGTTCCTTTCTTTATTTCCCTTTCTTCCTCTCTTTTTCAGGCTTTCCTTCCTCTATTGCACCTCAAATATTTGCAGTTTCTTTGTTCTGTAAACTCTACTCTTCTCCCTTGCCACCCTTTTGCTATATGCTTTCATTCTTTTTCATGACTCTAAATACTATTTTTTAGATAACTTATATATTCAGCCACATTACTCCTCTGACTCATAGTTCTAATTATCTACCTATGTCTATACACTAAACCTCTCACAGTTAGCATATCTGAAAGTGAACTCTATTTTTCCCAACAATCATCTGCCCCTCTCAGTCTTTTCCATCTCAGTAATAGCATTCCCACTAATTGGTCCCATCAATAAGAAACTTTGGCCATTTCCTTTTTTTCTTCCTTTCCTTTCCACTTGTTCAGCAAATTCCATAACACTCCCTCTAAATTATTCCCTTCTATCTTCACTGCCACCTCTATAGACTAAGTCATTTCATTTATCTGGTCTATTATAATAATTTAGTTAATTTCCAGTCCTCTTTACATTTCATTTGTCATTATGCAGCCAGAAAGCTCTTTAAAAAACAAAATCTAAATAGTATCTCTGTTCTGCTTTGAAGCCTTAAAGACTTCCCACTATATTTGTAATAAAATCCAAATTCCTTGATCTGGCTTATAAGACTACATGATTTGACCCCTGCTAACTTCAGTACCACCCCTTGTCTGTCAGTTGTTCCTACTGTGGTGACTTGCTTGTTTCTGTGAGGCTGTCACTATGCCACTAGTATTTCAAATGCCAGCAGGGTCACCTATGGTGGACAGGTTTCAGTGGAGCTTCCAGACTAAGATAGTCTAGGAAGAAGAACCTAGATATCTACTTCTGAAAACAATGACCAGTGAAAGCCTTATAAATATCAGTGATATAGGGCTGGAATTTGAGCTCCTCACGCTGGAAGTAAGTCCAAAGTAGAGTCAATCTTAGTGATGTATATGGAGTAAAGCTTGTGGGACCTTCATTTTGATGATGTTGCAGGACTCAGAAGAAACCCTGCAAATATCCATTAATAATTGGAATGTGGAATGCATAAAGTATGAATCCAGGAAAACTGGAAGCTGTTGAAAGGAAATAAAACACTTGAAGACTGATATTGCCCAGTCTTCCTTCCACAGAGTGGCTAGTGGGTTTGAACTGCCAGCCTTCTGGTAAGCAGTCAAATGCTATAGGTACTGTGCCACCAGAGCTCCATCCTAGACATTAGTGAACTGAAACTGACTACTATTGGCCATTTTGAATTGGACAATCATATGGTCTACTGTGCTGGAAATGACAAATTGAAGAGGAAAACTTTCACATTGATTATCAAAAAGAACATTTCAAGATCTATTCTGAAGTACAACACTGTCAGCAATAGGATAATATCCATAAGTCGACAAAGAAAACCATAAAGTTGCTCAGTAATGTATCAGACAGTGTTTCTCTGCTATTCATAAAGAGCTCTGGTAGCATAGTGCCTAAGGCACTTGACTGCTAACCAGAAGGCTGGTGGTTCAAACCCACCAGCCACTCCTCGGAAGGTAGGTTGGGCAATCCTACTTCCGTAGTGATACTGCCTCAGAAACCCAAGGAGGGGTCTCTATGAGTCAGGTTCAACTCGACGGCACATACAACAACAACAATTCTTTGAGAAGTAGATGGACTCTTCCGTCTCCCTAGTCTGTCTCAGTCTGCAAGCCGTGCTGAAACGTGTGCATTCTACCGGGTTTGAATGACCCATGGCATAGCCTCAAGACTCACAGCAACACGTCACCACAGTAAGACAAACCGATAGACAAGTTTGTTTCCCTTAGCTGTTCGAAACCTCTCTAATCTCCCCTTGCCTGGATCCTGCTGCTGCCTCCTTGCTCTGTCCCAGCCCCCCTGGCTTTTTCCCCCTCCTTTTCCCTGATTTCCCTCCTTGTTGCTTGTGGGCTGTGGCCTTAGTTCCCTCCCCTCACCTGGATCCTTGCAGTAGACTCGTTGCTCTGTGCTGGTCCCCCTGGCCTTTTTCTCTCCTTTCCCCCGCTTTCCTGCCCTGGTGCTTGTGGGGTCAAAATATGATCTTGAATATATCGCTCCTGAATTTAGAGACCATCTAAAGAACAGATTTGATGCACTGAACATCAATGACTGAAAACCAAAAGAATTGTGGGATGACATCAAGAACATAATACATGAAGAAAGCAAGCGGTCACTAAAAAGATGAGAAAAGAAGACCAAAATGGATGATAGAAGTTACTCTGAACATTGCTTTTGAGTGAAGA
>NW_006929859.1:0-494 GCF_000298275.1 Orycteropus afer afer
CCGCCATCTTGCCCCGCCTCTCCTTTCATCTTCTTTTGATGTTTCTTGCATCATTCAATATTTTTCCCATAGATTCCTTCAATATTGCAACTGAAGCCTTGAGTTTTTTCTTCAGTTCTTTCAGCTTAAGAAATGCTGAGCATGTTCTTCCCTTTTGGTTTTCTAACTCCAGGTCTTTGCACATATCATGATAATAATTGACTTTTTCTTCTCGAGCTGCTCTTTGAAATCTTCTATTCAGCTCTTTTATCTTCTCATTTCTTCTATTTGTTTTGGCTACTCTCCATTACAGGGAAACTTTCAGTGTCTTCTCACATCAATTTTGGTTTTTAATTTCTTCCCTGTATTTTTAATGACCTTTTGCTTTCTTCATGGATAATTTTCTTGATGTCATCCCACAATTCCTCTGGTTTTCAGTCATTGGTATTCAATGCATCAAATATATTCTTTAGGTGGTCTCTAAATTCATGAGGGAAATACCAATGTCATATTTT
>NW_006929859.1:1716-2327 GCF_000298275.1 Orycteropus afer afer
TAAAGTTTTCCAGTAATATATAACACAGTGTTTCCCTGCTCTTCATAATTTGTTCACTAGCCAATTATTTGAGAAATGGATGGTCCCTTCCTTTCTCCAAGTCTATCTTAGTCTGGAAGCTCTGCTGAAACCTGTCCATCATGGGTGACCCTGCTGGTATTTGAAACACTGATGGCACAACTACACCCACACCTCCTGAAGCTTCACTTCCTGAGTGAGAGCCACCATTTCCTTCTCCACCAAAAGGCCATTGATAAACAACCACAAAGAAAAGCCTGACACACCCTTAGCTGCTCTTCACAAAGAGATCTAAAGACAAAAACATCACAATATCTCAGTGACAACAGACCATCAGAGTCCACACAAAGAAGCAAGATAAAATGGTAGAAACAAGGGAGCAGGAAACAGACTGAGAACCCATCCCTGAGGAAGAAGCAGCATTAGAACTCCCTGATAATGAATTCAAAAGAATTATATTTAGGTATCTTCAAAAGATTGAGAGACAGATCAAGGAAAATACAGAAAAAACTTTAGAAGAATTTCAGAAGATAATATAAGAATAAAATGACAAAATAAATGAAAGATTAGAAATGATTAAAAATCTACAGATA
>NW_006929859.1:4942-6119 GCF_000298275.1 Orycteropus afer afer
CAAAGGTTGGAAAAAGATATATCAAGCAAATAGCAACTGTAAAAGAGCAGGAGTGGCAATATTAATTTCTGATCAAATTGACTTTAAGAAAAAACCACCGTAGCAGACAAGGAAGGACATTATATAATGATTAAAGGATCAACCGAACAAGAAGATATAACCATGGTAAATATCAGTGGACCCAATGAAAGAGCCCCAAAATACATAAATCAGACTTTAAGAGAGTTGAAAAAGGAGATAGATGACTCCACATTTATAGTGGGGGACTTTAATACACCACTTTCAATGACAGATAGAACAACTAGAAAGAAACTCAACAAAGACACAGAAGAGCTAAACAACACAATCCACCAACTTGACTTTACAGACATCTACAGAACACTTCACCCAACAACAGCACAACATACATTCTTTTCCAGGGCATATGAAATATTTTCAATGATAAACCATATGTTAGACCATAAAGCAAGCCTACATAAATTTAAAAACACTGAAATAGTGCAAAGCATCTTCTCAGATCATAATACCATCAAATTAGAAATAAAAAATATGAAGATCAACAGAAAAAGAGTAAACATATGGACTGAAAAACACCCTCCTTAAGAAAGACTGGGTTGTTGTTAGGTGCCGTTGAGTAGTTTTCGACACAGCAACCCCATGCACAGCAGAACGAAACACTGCCTGATCCCGCGTCAGCTCCACGATCTCTGCTATACCTCAGCCCATCATTGCAGCCACTGTGTCAATCCATCTCGTTGAGGGCCTCCCCCTCTTTCGTCAACCCACCACCCTACCAAACATGACATCCCTCTCCAGGGAATGGTCCCTTCTGACAACATGACCAAAATAGGTGAGACGAAGTCTGGCCATTCTCTCTTCAAAGGAGCATTTCAGGTGCACTTCCTCCAGGAAAGATCTGTTAGTTCTTTTAGCAGTCCATGGTACTTTCAGCATTCTTCTCCAGCACCACAACACAAAAGCATTAACTTTTCTTCGGTCTTCCTTATTCATTGTCCAGATCTCACATGCATACCAAGCAATAGAAAATATCATGGCTTGTGGTCAGGCTCACCTTAGTCCTCAAGGAGACATCCTTGTTCTTCAGCACTTGAAACAGTTCCTTCGTGGTTGACCTTCCCAATGCTACACACCATCTAATGTCCTGACTGCTGCTTCC
>NW_006929860.1:0-505 GCF_000298275.1 Orycteropus afer afer
GTGCAGGCTGCTCTGCCACTTGGGCCATATGATCCGGCTGATCCAATGGTGCTTGAAGTGTCTATAGTAGATAGAGATGCTGTTTGGAGCCTTTGGCGGGTTTCTATCGGAGAATCGCAATGCAGACCCTTGGGGTTTTGGAGCACAGCCCTGTCATCCTCTGCAGATAACTACTCTCCTTTTAAGAAACAGCTTTTGGCTTGTTACTGGGCTTTGGTATAGACTGAATGCCTCACCATGGGCCACCAAGTCACCATGAGGCCTGAGCTTCCCATCATAAGCTGGGTGTTGTTTGACCCACAGAGTCATAAAGTTGGACATGCAAAGCAGCACTCCATCATTAAATGGAAGTGGTATATCAGAGATCGGACTTAAGCAGGACCTGAAGGCACAAGTAAGTTGCATGAGGTAGTAGCCCAAATGCCTATGGTCTCCACTCCAGTCACATTACCTTCCCTGTCCCACTCTGCACCTATGGCCTCATGGGGAGTTCCTTATGATCAGT
>NW_006929860.1:3585-5240 GCF_000298275.1 Orycteropus afer afer
AAGCTGGTTACTGTACTCCTCTACTCAATATTTGGCAGCACTTATACACTCACTCCAGAAGGAAGGTTGGGCAATCCTACTTCCATAGTGATACTGCCTCAGAAACCCAAGGAGGGGTCGCTATGAGTCGGGGCTGACTCGACGGCACATAACAATAACAACAACATACACTCACTCCTGTCTCTTTTCCCATCATCAGCCTCCTGTATGTCCCTGTCGGCCTTGGTAAACAGGTTCTATCCTTAAGTCTCTGCAATCTGAGTGAGAATGCTGTCACTTTAAAATCCAAAATGGCCACCACTTGTAAACAATTGAAATGGCTGCACCCTCTGGACAACCAAAAGTCCACAGCTCAGATTGTCTCCCTCTTTGCTGTTTCCCTCCCTAGTCATAGGTCACCAGCAGAGTCATCCTTGCAGCCCCTAGTGACCAGGGCTGATCTTTAGATCAATTTTCATTCTCAATACCACTTGGAAATACTCAGGCTGTTGTTGCCATGAGAGTAGCTGATAGTTCATTGCTATGACCATCTCCATACTCACTGTTTTCATTCAAGGTTTTCCACCAGTTGCTGCCTAATCCACTTTTGTGTACTTCCTTTCAAAGCTCAGGGCTCCAGGATTATCTTCTGTATCTCTGTCAGTTGGTTTCTCTTTTCTTTATTGAAGAGGGTCTGCGTAGCTTGTCTGCCTATTCTGCCATCTTAACCAGAAGTGCTACAACTGTTTTTGAATTATCTTTAGTAAGATATTACTTGCATGCAGTATTAGTGATATTGTTTGATAATTTCCACATTCTGTGGGATCACCTTTTTTGAATGGGTACAAATATGGATCTCTTCCAGTCAGTTGGCCAGGTAGCTGTCTTCTAAGTCTCCTGGCATAGATAAGTAGGTGGCTGCAACATAGCATCCATTTGTTGAAGCTTCTCAATGGGTGTTCTGTCAGTTCCTGGAACTTTGTTTTTCACCAATTCCTTCAGTACAGCCTTGGCTTCTTCCTTCAATGCTGTTCTGGTTACCTAGTGCCACTCTGACAAGAATATACCACAAATGAGATGGCCTTACAAACAAGAGTTTATTCTTTTACAGTTTGGAGGCTTTAAGTCCAAGTTCAAAGTGCCCAGGCTTTAGGGGCTATGTGAAAACCCCTTGACCTTGGGCTTCAGCTCTGCCTCTTGTTTCCAGCCTACTGAAATGAGAGGCATCTCTTCACTCAGGCAGCTCCTGGCTGCTGAGGTTAACAAGCCTAAGGTTGACAAGGAAAAAGGCACAGTCCTGATGTTACCAAACCACACAGCAGGCCATTAATTCAAGTCCATTGTAAGTCCCAAGGTTGGTGGAACATGGCAGGCTGCTGAACAATGACACAGCTACATGCAGGGTCCAAGTGTGCCATAAACTAGAGACCATTTCCAAAGCTGTTTCTTATATATGGGAAGCAGACCACATACCCAAAGGCAGCTACTCAGCTGTTCCCAGTAGATCCCACCATGGAGTTGATTACTAGTCTCATCATGGGGAATACTACATCCAGCTGCCCAACCATTCAACCAGGTCCAGCCAAGTTGACACACAAATTGAACTATCACAAATACCATTGGTCCTTGACCACATGCCACCTCCTGAAATGGATAAACACCAACCAATTCTTTTT
>NW_006929861.1:0-591 GCF_000298275.1 Orycteropus afer afer
TCTTTTAGTACTCCCATGCCCTGTGATTAAAGTCAGTGGAAAGTTACAGCAACCCAATGACTGCTAACGGCCCAGACCCTTCAGGAATGAAGGTTTGGGTCATCCCACCAGGCAAAGAACCACGACCAGCTGAGGTGCTTGCTGACGGCAAGGGAAATAACAGAATGGATAGTGGAAGAAGGTAGTTCTGAATATCAGCTATAACCACCTGACCAGCTGCAGAAATGAGGACTGTGATTGTTCTATTTCTTCATTGTATATGTGCATCAAATATTTTTGTTTCCTTCTGTTACAAACTGTGAAATGTAAATAAGGTTAATGCATTTTTGGTTGTGTGTGTGTTAGTGTATCATGTTAGGTGCAAATATGACTCTGTAATTGTCCTTATTTAGAGATTATATATGGTTAAGAGATGTGTACAACTGCCAAGTTGACAAGGGGTAGACTGTGATAGTTGGAGCTGTGTGTCAACTTGGCTGGACTACAATTCTGTGTGGTTGTGATGTGGTTATTCCCATGATGGGATCAGATGATTATGTTTGAGCAGGCAATCTGTTGAAAGGGAGTTTCCCTAGGGGTGTGGCCTGCTTT
>NW_006929861.1:920-4694 GCF_000298275.1 Orycteropus afer afer
TGACTGCTAACCAGAAGGCTGGTGGTTCAAACCCACCAGCCACTCCTTGGAAGGAAGATGGGGCAATCTACTTCCGTAGTGATACTGCCTTGGAATCCCAAGGAGGGGTCGCTATGAGTCAGGTCCGACTCGACAGCAGATAACAACAGCAGCAACAACAACAATATAACTGTGTGAGCCATTTTCCAAAGATAAATTTCTCTATATATACATATATAGATATAAGCTTTACTGGTTTTGTTTCTCTGGAGAACCCATTCTAACACAACTGGTTTTTCTTGTAGATGTATGGATGTTATCCTATCACTGATAGCATTGTACTTCAGGATGGATCTTGAAACAGTCTTTTTGATGATGAATACAACAGCATTTGTCTTCAATTTGTCATTCTGGCATAGTAGACCATATGATTATCTGATTCAAAATGACCAATGCTAATCCATTTAAACTCATTATTGCCTAGGATATCGATCTTTATGCTTTCCATTTCATTTTTATAAGTGCCAGTTTTCCTACATTCATACTTCATACATTCCATGTTCTGATTATTAATGGGTGTTTGCAGCTGTTTCTTCCCATTTTGAATCATGCCCCATCAGCAGAAGGCATCCCTGAAAACGTTACTTCATCCATGTCATTAAGGTCAGCTCTACTTGGAGGAGACAACTCTTCAACCTGACACTTTTGTCTTCTGGCACTATATCAGCCAGTGTTTTATGGCTCTTCATAAAGTTTTTCAGTATTATATCAGTGTTCTGGTTACCTAGTGCCACTCTGACAGGAATATATCACAAATGGGATGGCCTTAACAAACAGGAGTTTATTCTTACAATTTGGAGGCTATAAGTCTGAGTTCAAATTGCCAGACTCTAGGGGCTGGGTGAAAGCCCCTCAACCTTGGGGTCCAGCTCTGCCTCCTGCTCCATCGTATGTCCCAAGGTCGGCAGAGCATAGCAGGCTACTACTGAGCAACGACATAGCTACGTGCAGGGTCCAATCGTGCCATAGGCTGCAGACCATTCCCAAGGCTTCTCCTTATATACAGGAAGCAGACCACATCCCAAAGGCAGCTACTCAGCTGCTTATGGTAGATCTCACCATGGAATTGATTGCCAGTCTCATCATGGGGAATAACTATCACCAGCTGCCCAGCCACTCAACCAGGCCCAGCCAAATTGACACACAAACATAACTACCACAATCAGACAGTGCTTCACTGCTATTCATTAAGTTTTCTGTGGCCATTCTTTCATGAGTGGATGGCCCCGTCCTTCTTCCCAGGAAAAAATACATCTCTGTAATTTGCTGTTCTATGACTTAAAAAAAAAATTCTTTTGTATTCTTTTGTTTATATTCTCTACCTATATTTTAGATTTTGCTTTGTTTGCTTTTTTTTTTTTTCTGTGTAGTAAATTTTTTGTTGTGTCTAGTGCCAGAATTTCCAAGTTTCTTGTTGGCTTATTGAGTTTGTTTGTGATATTTTAAAAATATAACTAAGTTTCTGAAAGTCCTTTCAAATGGCGAATAAAGAAAGGAGAAGGAGTGAAACTTTCTCAGATTATTGTAATCTGGGGAAAAAAATTGTAGATTGAAAGACGTCAATTTTTATCCAGCTATTTTTATACTCTTTGTATATCACTAACAACGTAAATAAATATTGAATAATGATTACAGCTACTAGTTACTGGGTATCTACTGTATACCAAGAATACTATCTTGTTTAATGTTGGCAACAGCTTTCTTTACCAGGTATATGTCCATAAAGAGAGAGAAACCTAACCTCTGACAGTTCATGGCTGTGGTAGTTAAAGTTGTATGTCAACTTGGTTGGGCCTGGTTGAGTGACTGGGCAGCTGGTGGTAGTTATTCCCCATGATGAGACTGGCAATCATCTCCATGGTGGGATCTACCACAAGCAGCTAAGTAGCTGCTTTAGGGATATGGTCTGCTTCCCGTATATAAGAAATAGCTTTAGGAATGGTCTTTAGTTTATGGCACACTTGAACCCTGCATGTAGCTGTGTCGTTGCTCAGCAGCCTGCCATGCTTTGCCGACCTTGGGACTTTAGTGGACTTGAATGAATGGCCTGCTGTGTAGTTTGGTAACATCAGGACTGTGCCATTTTATTTGTCGACCTTGGGCTTGTTAGCCTCAGCAGGCAGTAGCTGCCTGAGTAAAGAAATGTCTCTAGCCTTAGTGTGCCAGGAGCAAGAGGCAGAGCTGAAGCCCAAGGTCGAGGGGTTTTCACACAGCCCCTAGAGGCGGCACTTTGAACTTGGACTTAAAGGCTCCAAATTGTAAGAATAAACTCCTGTTTGTTAAGGCCATCCCATTTATGGTATATTCCTGTCAGAGCGGCACCAGGTAGTCAGAACAATGGTATTTAGTCAAAGACTCACAGCTATGTTACAGAGCTAAGATTTTATATACTTGCAAGCAAAGATGTATGTGTAAATATATATCCTATTCTAAACAATCATAAAGTAGTACTTAGCAGAAAAAAATTAGTATTTATTGAGCACCTACAGGCACTAGGCATGTCTCTTCATATTTAAGGGAACATAGTCCTTCAAACTAATTTTCTTGAAAGGTTGTACAATTATTTAACTCTAAAGCTTTTGAAGAAAAAGTTATTGAAAACAAAAATGCTAGTAGAATTCATTTGAAACTGCTTTCAGAATAGACAGCATAATGTATTGGAGCATGGCAGTTCATCATTAATTGAACATTAATTCAGAAGCGCTAAAAATTGAGAGTCAAGTGTTGTAATAAGTTGAGAATAAAACTGTATACCATTGCCCTTGTTTAAAAATGTGGTGTTTTTCTGTTATAAAAATAGTGTTTTTCTGTGACTGGGAACTTTCTTTCTAAGCTTTATGTAAATAGAGATGTTTCACCAACCTGCCATTGATATGTGCTGTTAGATAAATTTGTCTGGATAAGGACTTAATACTGAGAAAATAATAAAGGCTGGAGGAAAAAAATAAAGCTTTTTAAAGGAAAATTCATAAATTAGAGCAGTATATTTAAGATGTTAGCAGTTTTCAGTAGAAACAGTGAATTAAGAACTTTGACATTCTGCTTGGGAAAATAATGGTAAAGGAATTGTGAATATAAAACTGAAGGAAAATCTCATGCAATTCCATTTTACTATCATACTACTGTGACAGTCAAAACACAACCCAAACCCACTGCCATCGAGTTGATTCCAATTTATAGGGACCATGTAGGGTAGAGTAAAATTGCCCCATAGGGTTTCCAAGGTTGTATAAATATTTATGGAAGCAGACATCTTTCTCCCTAAGAACAGCTGGTGGGTTTGAACTGCTGCCATTTGGGTAGCAATCCACTGCACCAGCAGGTCTCCTTACTATGACAACAAGTGGAAAGTAACAGGGAACATACTGAGTTTTTTTAGAAAATGTCTATGTATGATATCAGATTTTGCTTCCTCAGATTTCCCTCAGGTAATTTTTCAAATTAATGCCTTTGAAGCATCTTGATGGTATAATTTTTAAAAAAAAAAGTAAAATCAATTGAAGCCTGAAAGCATCTTACTTTATGGCTTAATAAATGGTAGAATAGTTTTAAATGATGATGACCAGTCAGAAAATTTGTTACAAAGCAGGAACGATTTGTTAACTTGCTCTGTGTGTTTGTGTATGCAATATGTTTGTGTATAAACATTTTTAAACATGGTATTATTTAATTTTAATTACTTAATTTGAATTTTTAGTTAATGTTGCTATGATCAGTTCAATGAATAGTACATTC
>NW_006929862.1:0-632 GCF_000298275.1 Orycteropus afer afer
AAAAAAAAAAAGGTGGGGACCAGGTTTGCTGGTCCTATAGAGCCTAGTGGAACCACTGAGACTATGGCCCCTAGCTTCCCTTCAGGTCTGGAATTGAACCTACACCTGTGGTTTCCAGCCAAAGTACAGGCATGTGAGTTAAACATTTACCTCAAGTAGACACACGCCCTGGAGAGAATAATCATGGGAGAAGGAAAGGCTTCTTATGCACAGGGAGACAGCTCAGGGGGTAGGAGAGTATGGAGGGATGGACACTGGGAAGAGCTAACTATGGGAGGAAGTGGGAGGGGAGCTGTTGGATTGTGGTAAACTGTTGTCAATGACAGGAGACAAAGTATATGTGAACTGCTGTATGGAAAGTGAATTTGCTTTGTAAATCTTCACCCAAATAAAAAAAAAATAGAAAAAAAAAAGCAATATTAAAAAAAAATGCTCATGATCATTAGTTATTAGAGAGATGCAAATCAAAACAGCAATGTGATACCATCTTGCTCCAGCACTAGTAGCAAAGTTCAATGGGACAGAAAATCACTAACACTGGCGAGGATGTGGAGAGATTAGGACTCTCATACACTGCTGGTGGGACTGTAAAATGGTACAACCATTGTGGAAAGCAGTATGGCGATTCCTTC
>NW_006929862.1:3048-4414 GCF_000298275.1 Orycteropus afer afer
CATGGAGGGATGGACACAGGGAAGAGGTAACTATTGGGAGGAAGTAGGAGGGGAGATGTTGTATTGTGATAAATTGTGGTCAATGTCATGAGACAAAGTGTATGGACAGTGTATTTTCTCTGTACATTTCCACCCAAATCACAATAATAATAATAATAATAAAAGAGTGTATATTAGAGGGAAATGCCATGTCTAGGAGTCAGAAAAGGTAGCACTGATGAACTTATATTTGAACTGAGATCTGAAGGATAAATAGTAAGTAAGTAGGCAAAAGCAGTGAGAAGGGAATGTAAAGGAATCCAGTAGATGTATTAAAATCTGAATATTCTTTGCTACTTTCTAATTCACAACTGGTTTTCATACTTAATAAAACAAAAATGTACGGATTAGTCTTTAACATATAAGTAATATTTTTAATTAAATAAATAATTTATATAATCTTCTAACAAAAAAACAAAAAAAGCAGTGAGAAGGGCTCTCCATGACAAAATAACAGCAAGTATTCAGGGCCCAAGACAGGAGGAGCTTAGCTCCCACAAGGAATCATTTGCTCCTTCAGGACACAGTCTTCCTCTTGTCCATCTCTTGCTATATTTCCAGGCCTGGCACATAGAAATATGAAAGAAATATTTGTATAATTCAATGGAATGAATTTTGTTATGAAAAGCATCATAAGCTGGGGGGCAGAAGACTTAGCTTCTAGTACCAGCTCTTCTTGGCAACTCAATTCTATCTACCTATTGCTTGCCATGTACCCACCATGTCCAAGGTCTCAGCTTGGTTGGGAACTGAGAGGTAAGCATGATTTTCTCTACCCTCAGTAACTGACATACTAAGAGCTTGTGAGCAGACATCTAAGGGGTGACTATTGGTCTCTCCACATCCAAAGCAGAGTGAAGAAAATCAAAGATGCAAGGAAACAATTAGTCCAAAGATCTAATAGACCATGAAAATTCCAGCCTCCATGACCCTGAGACCAGAGCTAGATGGTACCCGGCTACCACTACCAACCCCTCTCAAAGGGATCACATTAGGAGGTCCTGGGTAGGGTGGGAGAAAAATGTAGTACCAAACTAAAAATCATTTTAAAAAGGCCAGGCTTACTGGTATGGTAGAGCCTGGTGGAACCTCTGAGACTATGACCCCTGGTCGCTCTTCAGTCCTGGAACTGAACTCATCTCTGTGGCTCAACTTTCAGACAAACAATAAACAAGCCTGTAAGGTGAAGAACAATACCGGAGAGGTACGCACTCCCTAGAAAAACCAACCATATGAGTCAAAGAGGTCAGCTTTTGCCCAAGGGTAAAGCTCAGAAGGCAGGAAGGGATAGAAAAGAAGGACAAATGAAATGAGAAGCATAGGGAGA
>NW_006929862.1:5580-6115 GCF_000298275.1 Orycteropus afer afer
AGCCACTCCTTGGAAGGAAGGTTGGGCAATCCTACTTCCCTAGCGATACTGCCTCGGAAACTCAAGGAGGGGTCGCTATGAGTCGGGGCCGACTCGACAGCAAATAACAACAACAACAAAAAAAAACTATAAAGTTAATCAAAGAAAAAATAGGGGCAAATTCAGGGGCTCTAAGTTATGGCATAAATAGGCTATCAAGCATAACCTAAAATGCACAAACAGCAGAAGATAAACCAGATGATTGTGACCTTCTAAAAATTATATTCTTATGTGTATCAAAAGACTTCTCCAAAAGAGTAAAAAGAGAACCTACAGAATGGGGGGAAAATAGTTGGCTATGAATATCAGGCAAAGATATTCAGGTGGCCAAAAAACAAATGAAGAAATGCTCACAATCATTAGTCATTAGAGAGATGCAAATTGAAACAACCATGAGACACCATCTCAACCCACCATTAATAGCAAAGTTCAACAAGACAAAATTACAAATGCTGGCAAGGAGGTGAAGGGATTGGGACTCTCATACACTGCTGGT
>NW_006929863.1:0-1672 GCF_000298275.1 Orycteropus afer afer
TTAATTGGTTTCCCTTTTCTTTGTTGAAGAGGGTCTGTGCAATCCTTCTGCCTAGTCCGCCATCTTGCCCCGCCTCTCAGAACTCTATACATTTTTAAATGACTATTTCAGCAAATCATAACTAAAAATAAGACATCTACCTTTGAAAGATTTTTAGTAAGTTTGGAGAGCTTAATGCTTCACACTGGGGAAAACAACTTAATGGATTCTGGTAATCTTTTATTTGTATAATAAATATGTATTGGGTACCCAAAACAACACAATACTAATAGCACTGAATCTGCAAGAATAGATACAGCTTGGCTTCTTGCTTTTATAAGTGCAAGATTAGTCCATGAGTTGACATACATGTTGTTGTTAGGTAGTGATGAATCGGTTCCAACTCATAGCAACCTTATGTACAACAGAACAAAACACCCTCTCGTCCTCCACGAACCTCACAATCCCTGCTGTGCTTGATCTCAGTGATTCAGGAACTGTGTCAATCCATCTCGTTGAGGGTCTTCTTTTGTGTTCACCATCTACTTTACTAAACATCCCTCCTGATAAAATGTGCAAAATATGAGATGAAGTCTAGCCATTCTTGCTTCTAAGGAGCGTTCTAGCTGTACTCCTTCCAAGACAGATTTGGTCATTCTTATGGCAGTCCAAGGTATATTTGGTATTCTTCACCAATACCACAATTCAAACGCATCAATTCTTTTGATTTCTTTGTACATATGATATGTTATGATATATGTAAGTAATGTTAATTACATTTTTAAAGAATTGGAAAACTCATGAGAATATTGGCAAAATCTGCACTTATTAATTGCTATGTGCCGAGATGCTAGTATATGTGTTACATACATTATCTCAAAAGAGTTCTCACAATAATCCTATATGGTAGATTATATTATTACTATTTTTATTATTATTATATAA
This sequence comes from Orycteropus afer afer, assembly GCF_000298275.1. Classification (NCBI taxonomy): domain Eukaryota; kingdom Metazoa; phylum Chordata; class Mammalia; order Tubulidentata; family Orycteropodidae; genus Orycteropus; species Orycteropus afer. The sequence continues at coordinate 925 of NW_006929863.1, forward strand.
ATGAGGATCTAGAGACTTGGAAAGATTAAGTAATTTTTCCAAAGACTTACGGCTAAATAATATTATTTCTTTCCAATTATGATAAAATTATACATAACAAAACATATGCCAACACAACAATTTCTAAATGTAAAATTCAGTGACATTGATTACGTTCTTCAAGTTGAACAGCCATTCTCACTATACTTTACCACATTGTTCCGTCATAATTAAAATAAACTCATTGTTCCCTAAGCAAAAACTTCCCCTTTTCCCTCCCTTCCATCCTTGTAACCTCTGATAAATTTTGGTTTCTATAATTTGCTTATCTGAGACAAGATTTAAATGATATAATGAAACTGTCTGTTAAAGGACTTGTCTGTCAGTTTATCATACTATGGTGACTTGTGTGTTGCTGTGAGGCTGTAGGCTATGCCACTGGTATTTCAAATACCAACAGGATCACCCATGGTGGACAGGTTTAAGCAGAGCTGTTAGGGAAGCTGTAACAAAGCTTTCATCTTCAAGACCTATGTTACAGCAGACAAAATATCTACATGTTATTTGCCTTAAAATTTTTCTTAAAAATTATTGGAGGAAACAAATGCTGGCAAGGTTGTGGAGAGATTGGGACTCTCATACACTGCTGGTGGGACTGTAAAATGGTACAACCATTGTGGAAAACAGTATGGCGATTCCTTCAAAAGTTGGAAATACAAATACCATTTGACCCAGCCATCCCATTACTAGGTATATACCCTAAAGAAGT
>NW_006929863.1:3172-4892 GCF_000298275.1 Orycteropus afer afer
GGTCAATGACATGAGACAAAGTATATGTGAACTGCTGTATGAAAAGTGAATTTACTCTGTAAATCTTCACCCAAATCCTAAAAAAAAAAAAATTGGAGGAGTGGACCACAGCTTTCATGTAGCATGGTCATTCCAATGACCCCATGTGAGAATGTTCCCCTCTTTCTAGCCACATAGATCATTATTGATTCATTTGGGACACATGGCTTTTAGGTGGCTCTGTAAATGCTGCCAAGTTGGTGATGTGTGAATGATTCCCTTCTCATCCTGGTGTGAGGTGTTACTCCTTTCCAGAGAGGACAGACTGCCAAAAACAACAGTTTCCCACCGTGGGTAGATGTTTGTGATAGATGTGAAACCAGTAGGTCTGATCTCATATCCATATAATTTGTTTACTGATTGTTATACACCAGCGCCCCCCCCAAAAAAAAAAAAACAATTCACTGCCATTGAGTCATTTCTGACTCATAGCAACCACTCTTTGGGTTTCCAGGGCGGTATCTCTGCGGAAGTAGATTGTCCAATCTTTCATCTGAGGTGTGGCTGGTGGGTTTGAACCACCAGCCTTCTGGTTAGCAGTCAAATGGCTTAGGCACTACACCACTGATTGTTACAGATGTTTCTTAATGCCAGTACCAATCACGTGTTTAGAAAAAAAATAAACAGGAGCTGATCCAGGAAAGGAATTAATTTCCCTCACAGCATCTAAGAACTCATTTATTTATTAAGCACCTCACTTGTTCCAAACTTCTAGATAACTAGCAAAAGAGTGGTGTACGTAACAGCCTGTCCCCACACATTTGCAATTAGAAGTAAAACTTACCTTCGTTAGGGCAATAGGTGTGCTCAGTACCATACCTTGTACAGGGAGTTATAGGAACATAAAAGAGGACTAACTAAAGCCAGGAGGGGTCGGAGGTGGTTTTCTGAAGAAACTAACTCTATGACTAGCTCATGAAAGACCAACAAAGTTTGATAGTAGGAGGAGAGTTGGACAGTTATTTCAGAAAAAGGAATAGCATGTCCAAAAGATCAGTGGCATGTAAGCATGGCTTGTTTGAGGAAATGTCAGTAGTTAAGCATGGCTGAAACACAAAGTACTTTTGGGAAAAGTAATGGGAGATGAGTAAAGGAGAATTTTAAATGAAGATCCTGAAAGTTTTCCTTAGAGTTATGGAGGTAAATACTTATGTTTTGAAAGAAAATTTATACTCAGTTTTTTAGACATTTTTTCAAATAATTTTTTTTTTAATTTACTCAAGTATTTTCTAATTTATAAAGCAGCACATTGTAAAAGTAATTTTATTTTTATCTTGTAGTTTCTGAGGAAGACAAAGGATTTGGACCAATTTTTGAAGAGCAACCAGTTAATACCGTTTATCCAGAGGAATCACCGGAAGGAAAAGTTTCATTGAACTGTAGGGCGCGAGCCAGCCCTTTCCCAGTTTACAAGTAACGTACCTCAGTGCTCTTTTCAGATGGAATATCTGACTAAGGATTACAAATCAACACATATGACACTATTCTGATACATAAAAGCTAAGATAAAAGTCCATGGACATTAGCAAAAATATTGGCATGTTGTTGTTGTTGTTATGTGCCATAGAATTGGCTTGGATTCATAGCTACCCCTCCTTGGGTTTCCAAGGCAGTATCACTATGGAAGTAGATTGCCCAACCTTCCTTCTGAGCAGTGGCTGGTGGGTTTGAACCTCCAACC
>NW_006929864.1:0-4772 GCF_000298275.1 Orycteropus afer afer
ATACCTATGAATCTCCTAGGAAGATTCGCTCTCCTCTTGTTCCGGCTTTGTTTTCTTGGATCATCCTCATCTCACCCCTGAATTTGGGACAGCAGCTGCCGTCTGATCTGCTGATCGAGGTTTATCAAACCCCGAGAGTTGGGAGGATCCGCCAGACTTACTCACGGACCTGGGACTTGTCAGCCTGCCAGCCTCCATCACTACTACGTGAGATGAACCCTTGGATGTCTGTTAGTTCTGTGAGGTGTTACAGCAAAATACAGAACCCTAAGACTGGGGAAATTACTGGGAGGAAGGGGAGGGGTTAATGTCTGAAATGATGGAGTGGCATGGTAGTTTGGACATTTGGGACATCTTTGACCTCCGTTTCATGGGGACTGGCCTCATACTGATCTTTCTAAGAGAAATTGTTCAAGCAGGCACTAAGAAAAAAAAAAAAAAAAAGTAGGGAAGGAGAATAATAAATGAAGAAAAAAATAGGAAAAATGCAAAAAGATAAACAAGGAATGGGCTTAATCATGAGAAAAAAAGGAAAAAAGAAAAAAAAAAAAAACACCTTAAATTGGGGGGGGGGCAGGAATTTCAACCAGTCATAGGGAAAAGAAAAAATGCTGAGAACTAGGACCTGGTAAGGGAATATTAATAATAATAAAAAGGACAAAAGTATTAATAATCTTAGTTGTTTTTAAACAGACATATATAAGCAAATTAATCACCAGAAAAAAGAAAACGAAAAAGAAAAAAATAAAAATAAAAAAAGAGAAAAAAGAAAAAAAAAATCGGTGGAGGACAGGGTAGTGCACCCAGGCTCCATCTGAGCATACAGAATGTGATGGAGTTCCTGTAGGCCCAGGTGTTGGGGGTGGCCACACCTCCATTCACCAAATCGGTATAAGGTGTAGTAACAAGGAGAATGTCATATCTTTTCAGTCTTGCAGGCCCCGAGTGTCCTTGGGGTTGCTGGAAAGCAAAACGTGTTTTTAAGCCCCAGAAATCTTCGAGAGCACTGTCTCTTTAAATATCCACAATAGTCAAACCGCTTTTTAAACTTTCAAAATGGCGGCATCCTCCAGACCAGCAAAAGTCCACAGTTCAGCCCACCTTTCTCTTCACCTTCTTCATTTGTTCCCCAGCCACCATGCACAGTCCTCCATGCAGTCCCTAGCTAGCAGGGTGATTTTTAGGTTAATTCTTAGGTCCTATCACCACTCGGGAATCTCCAAGCTGTCTGTGCCATCAGGATCACTCAGAATCACTGCCAGTTCGCAGCTCCGTATGGCTCCTTTTTTGGTATTTTCACACAAATTCTTCTGCTAGTTGGGGTTTAGTCCACTTCTATATCCTTCCCTTCAAGGCTCAGGGGTCTAGGATTATCTTCTCTGTCTGTGTTAATTGGTTTCCCTTTTCTTTGTTGAAGAGGGTCTGTGCCGTCTTTCTGCCTAGTCCACCATCTTGCCAGAACCTATTTTCCAACTATTGATGGCTCTTCTTTGTTTCCAACTTTTGCATTCCAATCACCACTAATAAGCAACACATCTTGATTGCATGTTTGGTCAATTGCAGACTGCAGAAGTTTGTGTTGTTGTTGTTGTTATGTGCCGTCAAGTCGGACCTGACTCATAGCGACCCCTCCTTGGGTTTCCAAGGCAGTATCACTAAGGAAGTAGGATTGCCCAACCTTCCTTCCGAGGAGTGGCTGAAGGGTTTGAACCGTCAGCCTTCTGGTTAGCAATCAAGTGCCTTAGCCACTATGTTACCAGAGCTCCCGCAGAAGTTTGTAAAAGTCTTTAATTTCCTCCTCTTTTGCTTTAGTGGTTGACACCTAAGTTTGAATAATAGTTGACCCCGCCTTGGGTTTCCGAGGCAATATCACTACGGAAGTAGATTGCCCAATCTTCGTTCCGAGGAGTGGCTGGTGGGTTTGAACCACCAGCCTCCTGGTTAGCAGCCAAATGCCTTAGGCATTAAACCACCAGAGCTCTCAGTATTAACTGGTCTTCCTTGTTGGTGTACGGATATTATCCTATCAGTGACGGCAGTGTGCTTCAGGATAGATCTTGAAACATTTTTTGTGACAATGAATACCATGCCATTCCTCTTTAATTTGTCATTCCTGATATAATATAACATATGTTTTTCTGATTTAGAATGGCCAAAAACAGTCCATTTCAGCTCACTAATGCCTAGGATATCAACTTTTATGTGTTCCATTTCATTTTTGACAACTACCAGTTTTCCTAGATTCATAACTCATCCATTCCATGTTTTAATTATTAATGGATGATTACAGCTATTTCTTCCCATTTTGAATCATGCCACATAAGCAAATGGAGGTCCCAAAAGCTTTACTCCACCTATGTCATTAAGGTCAACTCTACTTTGAGGAGAGAGCCCTTTCCCAGTCATATTTTGAGTGCCTTCTGACTTGAGAGGCTCATCTTCCAGCACAATATCAGACAATATTTCAGGGCTATTTGTAAAGTTTTCCTATAATATATCAGTGTTTCACTGCTATTCATAAGGTTTTCACTGACCAATTCTTTGAAAAGTGGATGGCTTCTTCCTTCTTCCAAGACTGTCTTAGTCTGAAAGCTCTGCTGAAGCCTGTCCACCATGGATGACCCTGATGATATTTGAAAATACCAGTGGCATAGCCTCCAGCTTCACAGCAACATACAAGCCACCACAGTATGACAAACTGACAGATGAGTGGTGAACAATACCTTTATCACCCCTAAAATTTAACCATTGATCTCCTGATATTATCAAATAGTTGGTCAGTGATCACACTCAAAAAAGAGTTTTGATGAATGGCAGGAATTGAAAGTTTTGATTTAGACATAAATCAGACATAAATTTTTAGATGTCAGTGGACACCTGTAAAGAGATGTAAAACAAGGAGGGGATCATATGAATTTGGAGTTTTGTGGGAAGTTAAGGGGAGAGGTGTAAATTTAGTAGTCAGTAATAGATTTGCACAGATAGTATTTAAAATGATAACTTTGTGTTAGAATCCATAGGGAGAAAATATTGATAGAGAAAAGAAGTTCAAGGGTTGGGCCCTGAAGGTATTCCAACATGTAGGGGTAGGGAACAAGAAGGAGATGAAGGAAAGAAAATTACCTTTTCAAATGAAAAAGTGAAGCCCAGAAAGGAACAATGATTTGTCCAAGGTCACACAGCAATTTGTATTAGAGCTAGAATTTTCACTCAGAGCTTTTAATTTTTATTTGAATGTCTCTAGTTTTGTTATAGGAGCTCTGGTGCCACTTGACTGCTAACCAGAAGGCTGGCGGTTACCGAAACATTACATTTCAGTTTTGAACTACCTGGTTGATTGTAAAGTTGAAACTATTCTGTATGTTGATCTATTTTCTTATTGTTTTTAATTTATAATTATATAATATGTTTGTTATGGACAAGAAAACAGGTTGAGTTACAGAAAAAAACGTATCTTGTCTAATGACTTTGCTTGGACAAGGATTAATTTTTTGCTTAAGTGGGAAATAAGATAATATTGTGAAGCTGTCATTGGCAAGGACTATGTATCTCTAGAAAAAAAGGAATAATTCCTTGACGATGTTAGAGAATGACTTAGTAAAAGATAAGTACAAGAGCTTATTGAACCTATTAAGAGATAATAATAACATCTTTGTGATAACCCATAAATTAGGACCAATCTGTAATTCCATCTATTGTGCTTCTTATCTTCTTCTGTATTAGAAATATGACATTATTAATGCTCATGTAATTAATTGAAAGCAAGGTTTTTCAACAAGTAGAAACCCATCATTTATGATCAAGACCTTAAGGGTAAGTGGGCCTTAGAACAAGACAATGTCAATTGTGCTAGCATGAAGAAATTTTGCATATCATAATATTCTTTTCTTAATTTGAATGTAAAGGTGTATAATTTCATAGATTGCATCTTTTGAGACAGGCAAGGTACATTTATGAAATTATGGTTAAATTTAGATTTGTAGCTGTGATGGCAACAAGCAGATTCCTGTCTAATATGTCTCTTATGTAGGCCCTTACTTGTGGGGAATGGGAATCAAAGAGACATAGAAAATAAGATTATAAAGAAATGACAAGTGTTTTAAAATTAGTACTAATAAAAGCCTATGCTAATGAAATAATTGAAGAGAAGAGTTATTTAGAAATTATAACCTTGAAAATTAGTTATGATATTATAGTTGCTCAGAATAGTGATTATTAGTATTAACAGGTTAGAAAAAAAGTTACATCGATTGGTGTTGTAACAGATGTTTTTCACAAAATACATAATAAAAAGTGGAAAGTAAGTGCAAAAAACATAGTGTTTGACAAAAAAGGAAACAAATGAAATTTATTGGAAGAAATTATTTGGTATTTGTAACATCTTTGATGAATTCAAATTCACTAGCTAGTATAAGCTGCTTATGAAAATATCTTGGAGAGAGGGTGTGGTTGGCAAGAAAAGTATAACAAGCACATTATTTGCATAAAATATGGCAATATAGTGGACTTTTGGTATTCGACATACATAGTTTAATTATCTGGCTCAGCAATGTGCAAATCATAAGACATCATGTTGTTGTTGTTGTTACGTGCCATCAAGTCGGACCTGACTCATAGCGACCCCTCCTTGGGTTGCTGAGGCGGTATCACTATGGAAGTAGATTGCCTAACCTTCCTCCCGAGGAGTAGCTGGTGGGTATGAACCACCAACCTTCTGGTTAGCAGCCAAGTGCCTTAGGCACAATGCTACCAGAGTACATAATCTCTTTAAG
>NW_006929865.1:0-1855 GCF_000298275.1 Orycteropus afer afer
AAAAAAAAAAAAAGACAGGAAAGACATATGGGGCAAACATTTACGTCAGGTAAATACACTCCTTGGAGTGATCATTCATGGGAGAACAGAAGAGCAGTGTTTGCACAGGGAGATAGCTCAGGATGAGAATGCATGGGCATGAAGGACACAGACAGGGAAGAGGTGACTACGGGGAGGAAGTGGAAAGAGAGCTGTTACATTGTGGGAAATTGCAGTCGATGACAGGAAACAAAATGTGTATGAGCTGCTGTATGGAAAATGAATTTTCTTTGTAAGCTTTCACCCAAATCGCAATAAAAATTTAAAAAACATGAGAAACCACCTCAGGCTAACATGTTGGCTATACTAAACACAAATCCACAATTTCACTGCAGGGTATTCACTCTAAGGAAGCCCTTATCAGAAAACATTGCCAAAGTCCTTGTTAATGGAATTCTCTCAGCCATAACGTGAATGACACACAACTTCCTTCTTGACTCTCACAAAGCATCCTTGTGAGCAAAAGATGCAAGACATAGACATCTCAATGCCATTTAGTAAAAGTTTGAAGACAGGAGACCCCAAACTGTGGGTTCAGAAATCTGTCCATCCATCCATCAGTAGGTGGATCCAGACAACACGAGGCCATTTTTTTTTAAAGTTTGAATACAAGTCACCACAAACTGTAGGGTTCAGAGGTCTGTACATCTGCAGATCATCAGTAGTTGGTGACATGGCTGGGTAGGGCTGCACTGGCGAGGAGGATGTCTGTGACCAGGACAGTATACACAGGCTGTGTTGCCTTTTGTTTCCTTGCCGTTGCCAAGAATTTCCTATTTCAGACTTGTTAAACTGTGAGACATTTTTCTCTGTGTGTGTTCTACGTCAAAACCACAAAAGATTAAATGCATACAGTCCAGGTAAGTCAGCATTCTGGGCTGATCATCAGGTACCATACCACACGGAGGTGCTGCTTAATTCTGCCTTACCAAGATGGTGCCCCAACCCTGGTCCATGACTGAGGCTGCTGAGCACTGCTGCCCCCTCCCCACCCACCCCCAGTCTCTCCAGAACTAGTGTCCCTGTAGCGAGGTTTCATGGGCTTTTCTTTGTAGTCTGCCTCTTGCTTCCATCCCCAGAGAAGCCATCCCCCACCTGGGACCACTTTGGGGCATACTCCTTGCCCTCTGGGGACATGCTGTGCCTCCCAACACTGTCAGGTAGACATTGAGATTGGAATTGGGAGAAATGGTGTTGCATTTAAGTCCCCTCAGACCCAGCATCATGGCACATCAGCTTCATACTCTGACTCTACTGCATAGCATCTCATTAAGGGATGCACAGAGTTCCTTCCAAACCTTCTCCAGTTTTCAACAAAGGAAATATAAGGGCAATGGAAATGTCACTTTGAGAAAAAAAAACAAGGGCCAAGAGGTTTGCAGACCCCAGAGGAAGGTCGTCCACGTTGTCTGCCAGTCACTGACCCAGCAACAGCCTGAATCTGAGTCAGAGGGGATGTTAGCATAGTAAATCCACAGCGCTGTGTGGAAATGTAAGAGAGGGACATGCTCTCACTTGCCATCTTTGTATTCCTCACTGCACACACTTAACCTGTAGTCCTATGACACTGTATGTATAACATGACTAGGATGGAATTCCCCACTCTATCAAAGATGCTTTAAAAAAAAAAAAAATCACTGCCATCCAGTCGTATCCAACTCATAGCAACCCCTACTTGGGTTTCAGAGTTGGTATCACTACAGAAGTGCCCAATATTCCTTCCCAGGAGTGACTGGTGGGTTTGAAGGGCCAGCCTTCTGGTTAGCAGTCACATGCCTTAGCATTAATTGTAATTTTTGCCTAACTGATTGGGAGA
>NW_006929865.1:2180-4108 GCF_000298275.1 Orycteropus afer afer
AGAAGAATTTTGGAAGAAAATACAAGAACAAAATGACAAAATAAATGAAAAATTAGAAATGATTCTAAATCTAGAGATAGAAATCCAGAAGATTAATACTAGATTATTAGAAATAGATAACACATTGGAAGGGCAAAGGGGTAGAATTGATGCAATGGAAGACAGAATAAATGAGATTGAAGACAAATACCTGAATACTTCGTTGGAAAGGGATCAGTCAGAAAAAAAAATCTAAAAAAAATTAAGAAAGCCTAAGGTCCATGTGGGATACCATCAAAAGAAATAATCTATGTTTCATCGGAATTCCAGAACAGGAAGAGAAAAAGAAAACTACTGAGAAAATTGCCCAAGATCTGTTGGAGCAGAATTTCCCTGGTATGATGAAAAAGGAGAACATATCCATTCAGGAATTCCAGTGAACCCCAAACAGGATAGATCCCAAAAGAAAATCACCAAGACATATCATCATCAAACTCACCAAAACCAAAGACAAAGACAGAATCCTGAGAGCAGCATGGGAAAAACAAAGTTACATACAAAGGTCAGCCAGTAAAAACAAGCTCTAATTTCTCAGCACAAACCATGCAAGCAAGAAGACAATGGGATGGTATATCTAAAACCCTGAAAGAGAAAAATTTTCAACCAAGAATTACATACCTGGCAAAATGGTCCCTCAAATATGATGGTGAAATTAGGAGATTTCCAGATAAGCAGAAACTAAGGGGATTTGTTAAAACCACACCAACCTTGCAAGAGACGCTAAAGGGTGTAATTTGAACAGAGAACCAAAATAGCAAATAACAACTGACCATTAATACACAAGATGACATATCTCAGAAACCACAGCTATGGACATATCTAAAGTAAAATGAGCTTACAAGATTGTAAACAGGGAACCAGAGACATCAATTGACAAGTGAGAACAACTACAAACAAAAAGAGGGAAAAAACTATGTAGTTACAGAACTTCTAAATGGTGAGGAAGTTAAGAGAGTTGCAAGACAGAATGAGTGGTTCTAAACTCAGGGAGAAAATTATAAATCATGGGGTAACCTCTAAAAAAATGACAAACCTTCATATAACAGTAAAAAAGAGGACAAACACAAATACTCAGCAAATACTAAATCAGCTGCAACAAAGGAAATGATAACAGGATTCATAAACATAATGAGCTCAGCACAGAAAATAAAATGGAACAAAGAAACCAGGGACACCATGAAAAAACACATACCAAAATTACAGCAACCAAATCATACTTGTCAATAATTACACTCAATGTAATGGATTAAATGCACCACTCAAGAGATGGAGAGTTGCAGTTTGGATAAGAAAACATAACCCATCAATATGCTGCCTACAAGAGACACACCTTAGAGATAAAGACAAAAATGGACTAAAAATCAAAAGTTAGAAAAAGATATATCAAGCAAATGGCAACTGTAAGAGAGCAGGGGTGGTAATATTAATTTCTGAACAAAGTGACTTTAAGAAAAAAACCACCATATGAGACAAGGAAGGACATTATATAATGATTAAAGGATCAATTGATCATGAAGATATAACCATAATAAATATCTGTGGACCCAATGAAAGGGCCCCAAAATACATAAATCAGACTTTAAAAAAGTTGAAAAGCCAAATAGACAACTCCACTCTTATAGTGGGATATTTTAATACACTGCCTTGTTTGAAAGATAGAACAATTGGAAAAAAAATCAGTAACGATGCAGAACAGCTAAATAATATACTCCACCTATTGGGCCTTATAGAAATCTACAGAGCACTTCACCCAACTACAACACAATATACATTCTTCTCCAGTGCATATGGAACTTTCTCCAGGATAGACCATATATTAGGACATAAAGCAAGCCTTAATAAATTTAAAAACATTGAAATACTGCAAAGCATCTTCTCAGATCATAATG
>NW_006929865.1:4208-4912 GCF_000298275.1 Orycteropus afer afer
TATCAAATTAGAAATCAACAATAGGAAGATCAACAGAAAAAGAGTAAACACAGGGAAACTGAACAGTACCCTCCTAGAGAAAGACAGGGTAAGAGAAGAAATAAAAATTGAAATTCAAAAATGCCTTGAATCAAATGAGAATGAAAACACAACATACCAAAATCTTTGGGACAAAGCAAAAGCAGTGATCAGAGGCCAATTTATAGCAATACATGCAAACATCAAAAAAGAAGAAACAGCCAAAATCAACACTTTAAACCAACATCTCCAACAATTAGAAAAAGGTCAGCAAGAAAAGCCCTCAGTCACCAGAAGAAAGGAAATCAAGATTTGATCGGAAATCAATGGAACAGAAAATAGGAGAGCAATAGAAAAAATCAACAGGACCAAAAGTTGGTTTTTTGAAAAGACTAATAAAATTGACTGGGAAATTTAACAAAGTAAAAGAGGGAGAGAAAACAAATAACACGAATAAGAAATGAAATGTGTGACATCACAACAGAACCAACTGAAATAAAAAGGATAATATCAAAACACTATGAAGAAGTGTACTCCAACAAATTTGAAAATCTTCAAGAAATGGACAAATTTCTAGAAAAACAGGATTTACCTAAACTAACACAGACTGATGTGGAAAAGTTGAACAGGCCCATCACAAAAGTAGAAATTGAACAGGTCATCAAAAAAATTACCAACTAAAAAAA
>NW_006929866.1:0-672 GCF_000298275.1 Orycteropus afer afer
CTGTTCTCAAGAGGAATGGTTTCAGTCTCTCTCCATTGAGAATAATGTTGGCTGTTGGTTTTGCATAAATGCCATTTATTATGTTGAAGAATGTCTCTTGTATTCCTCTTTTGTTGAGAGTTTTGATCAGGAATGGCTTTGGATTTTATCAAATGCCTTTTCTGCATCAATTGATGTGATCATGTGGTTCTTCTTCTTTGTTTTATTTATGTAGTGGATGATGTTGATTGTTTTTCTAATGTCGAACCATCCCTGCACACGTGATATGAACCCCACTTGGTCATAATGAATGATTTTCTTGATAGGTTGTTGGAGTCTGTTGAGTAGGATTTTGTTGAAGATTTTTGCATCTACATTCATGAGGGATATTGGTCTGTAGTTTTCCTTTTGAGTGATGTCTTTGCCTGGTTTTGGTAACAAGGTATTGGTTGCTTCGTAACATGAATTAGGGAGAATTCCATCCTTTTCTGTGTTTTGGAATAGTTTGAGTAGGATCAGTATCAGTTCTTCTCTGAATGTTTGGTTGAATTCTCCTGTAAAACCATGTGGGCCAGGACTTTTTTTAGTTGGCAGTTTTTTGATGACCTGTTCAATTTCTTCTTTTGTGATGGGACTGTTCAACAATTCCACATCAGTCTGTGTTAGTTTAGGTAAGTGGTGTGTTTCTAGAAA
>NW_006929866.1:3727-5394 GCF_000298275.1 Orycteropus afer afer
GGTCTGTCTCTCAATCCTTTGAAGATACCTAAATATAATTCTTTTGAATTCCTTATCAGAGAGTTCCAATGCTTCTTCTTTCTCAGGGATATGTTCTGTGTCTGTATCCTGCTCCTTTTTTTTTTACCACTTTATCTTGCTTCTTTGTGTGGACTGTGATGGTCTGTTGTCTCCAAGACATCGTGGTGTTGTTGTATTTAGATCTCTGTTAACTGTTTGTGAAGAGCAGCCGATGGTGATTCAGGTTCTTCTTGGTGGTTTTTTATCATTGGCCCATTGGTGGAGAAGGAAGTTGTGGCTCTTGCTCAGTAAGTGAAGTTGCAGGAGGTGTGGGTATAGTTGTGTTGTATGAGGACTGTTGCTGTCTCCCACTCAGTTAGACAAAAATTACAATTGAATAACCATCAAAAACTAAAAGCACATGGATAAAAATGTACCATGTAATCACGTAGCAACTGTAACCAAAAAAGGGAAAAAAGAAGCAGAAAATGACATGAAAACCTGCAATATAGAGCAATAGGGCACTAAGAGAATAAAGGTAGAGAAGGAAAATAATAAAGAAAAAAATGGGAAAAATGCAAAAAGAAAATCAAGAAACAGGGTTGACCATGAGAAAAGTGGGAAAAAAAGAAAAAAACAATTTACCAGGAACAGGGAAAAGGAAAAAAAGTTGCAAACTAGGACCTGGAAGGGGAAGAATACATAATAATGGGGAAAAGGACAAAAATATTAATAATAATAGTAGTTTTAAAAGAGACAAATACAAGCAAGCCAAAAACCAGAAAAAAGAAAGAGAGAAAAAGGAAAAAAAAAGAAAAAGAAAAAATATCGGTGGAGGACAGGGTAAGGCACCCAGGCTCTGTCTGAGCACACAGATTGGAATTGAGTTTCTGTGGGCCCAGAAGGTGGTTGGGATTGGGGGATGGCTGGACCTCCATTCACCAAGTGGGTGTGGGGTATAAGTCTAACAAGATTAATGTCACACCTTTTCAGTTGTGCAAGTCCAGAGTGTCCTTGAGGTTACTGGTAAGCAGAACCTGTTCTTAAGCCCCTGGAAACTGGTAGAGTGCTGTCTCTTTAAATATCCAAAATGGTCAAGTCACTTGTAAACATTCAAAATGGCAGACAGGCAAAAGTCCACAGCTCATCCCATCTTCCTATTCACCGCTGCTTACCCTTTTATTCCACAGCCAACGGAGAAGTCCTCCGTGCAGTCTCTGGCCAGCAGCCTGATTTTTAGGTTAATTCTTAAGTCCTACCACCACTCGGGAATCTCCAAGCTGTCTTTGCCATCAGATCGCTCAGGACTGCTGGCAGACTGCAGCTCCATATGTCTCCTTTTCTGGTGCCTTCATGCAAATTCTTCTGCTAGTTGGGGTTTAGTCTACTTCTATATCCTTCCCTTCAAGGCTCAGGGGTCCAGGATTATCTTCTGTGCCTGTGTTAACTGGTTCCTCTTTTCTTTGTTGAAGAGGGTCTGTGCAGTCTTTCTGCCTATTCTGCCATCTTAGAATGTCTTACTCAACTCTCCTTCTCTTGAGTGGTGCATTTAATTCCTTAACATTCATTTTAATTATTGATAAGTTTGAATTTGTTGCTGTCATTTTGTTATGTGTTTTTTCATGGTGTCCCTGGTTTCTTTGTTCCATATTATTTTCTATGCTGAG
>NW_006929867.1:0-527 GCF_000298275.1 Orycteropus afer afer
GATGTGGCACCACTCAAATTGAGGAGAAACAGCAGCAAACATCCATTAATAATTGGAACATGGAATGTACGAAGTATGAATCTAGGAAAATTGGAGGTTGTAAAAAATGAAATGGAACTCATAAATATTGATATCCTAGGCATTAGTGAGCTTTCTGAAATGGACTGGTTTTGGCCATTCTGAATCAGACAACCATATGATCTACTATGCCAGGAATGACAGTTTAAAGAGAAATGGCGTGGCATTCATCATCAAAAAGGATGTTTCAAGATCTGTCCTGAAGTACAATGTTGTCAGTGATAGGATAATATCCATACGCCTACAAGATCCATTAATATGACTATTATTCAAATTTATGCACAAACCACCAAAGCCAAAGATGAGGAAATTGAAGAATTTTATCAACTTCTGCAGTCTGAAATTGACCTAACTTGCAATCAGGATGTGTTAATTATCACTGATGACTGGAATGCAAAAGTTGGAAACAAAGAAGAATCACCGGTAGTTGGAAAATTTGGCCTTGGTGA
>NW_006929867.1:3642-5444 GCF_000298275.1 Orycteropus afer afer
GGCACCTAACAACAACAACAACAACAATTATTTTTCTAAAGAGCCCTGGCGGTACTGTGGTTAAGTACTCACTTTCTAACAAAAGGTCTACATTTAAACCCATCAGTCACTTCATGGAGAAACATGGGGCAGTCTGCTTCCTCAAAGATTTACAGCCTTGGAAAACTTATAAAAAGGAGCTCAGGCAGCAGCATTTGGCTGCTAACCAAAAGGTTGGTTGTTCGAACCCAGCAGCTGCTCCATGAGAGAAAGATGGGGCAGTCTACTTCCATAAAGATTTACAGCCATGGAAACCCTATGGGGCAGTTCTACTCTGTCCTATAGGGTCACTATGAGTTGGAATTGACTTGATGGCACTGAGTTTTGGGTGGGAAACCCTATGAGGTAGTTTTACTTTGTCCTATAGGGTTGCTAAGCCTCAGGATTTGACTCAACAGCAGTGGATGGGTTTGGGTGAAGTATTTCTCTGGGGGACCACATGCTTGTTCTTTCCTCCTTATCCTTTTGCTGCTTGGAGGGTTGGAGGCATGGATGTAGACCCATCTGATAGTCCCCGTGCCTAACCACAGGTGGACCCATGGGTCAGGACCAGCCTTTGGCTTTCTTGCCATTGATCCTCTGAAAGATGGAAACAAGTAGTTGGCTTGGTAGGGCCCAGAACCTAGCAGAAGAAAGGAGGACATGTGGCTAGTATTGACCCCACCCTTAGCACACATACTGTCATGCCTTCATACCAGTTGCCATTGAGTTGACTCTGACTTCTGGGACCCCACGCATCTCAGAGTAGAACTGTGCTCTATAGGGTTTTTCATGGCTGATATTTCAGAAAGGAATTTCCAGGTCTTTCTTCCAAGGTGCCTCTGGATGGACTCAAACCTCCAAACTTTGGCTTGTATTTGGGCACGTTAAGAGTTTGCACTGCCCAGGGACTCCATGACCCTCATAAATCCTCCCATTTGGTGGCAAGTCCTGGATTAGATAAGGAGAATAAGGAAGGAAGGAAGAAAAAGGAAAGAACTGAAATAATAATTCTTCGCTGAAGCCTTGGGGCTAAAAAAGTCAAGGGCTGGGGACTAAACTCATAGGATGTAGGTGGGCTAGAGGGCCTGGTCCCATTGGCTCTATGCTGAGGGTCCTAAGAGCTAGGAGTCTGTCCACTTACAATGAAGGAGTGAATGTCCACATACATGACCTCTCACAGGCCTGACAGGAGCACTGCTTGACAAGCTGGGTAGGCCTCATATCCATTTTATAGATGGAAAAATAAAACAGAAGGGTGCACAGCCCATGGTAGAATGGGAAGATAAAGGGAAGATTCTATCACCAAATCCCATGTTTTTATGTTCAGTGCCTGATTCAAGTGGTGCTAAAGCTTTAGAGTCTGGAAGACTCTTAGGGTTGTTGTTGTTAGGTACTGTCAAGTCACCTCCAACTCATAGCAAACCTATGCACAGCAGAACAAAACACTGCCTGGTCATGTGCCAGCTCTGCAATCTCTGTTATGCTTGAGCCCATCACCATAGCAACTGGGTCAATCCATCTCGTTGAGGGCCTTCCCTTCTTTCGTTGACCCTACACCTTACGCAGCATGACGTCCTTCTCCAGGGAATGGTCTCTCTGACAATATGACCATGTGAGTCTGAGAGCTCTAGTAACCTCCAGGAAAATCTTTAACCAGAAACCTTTTAGTGTCAGCATTACTAACAGAACTTTTGGACTCTTTAGGGCCTTTATCTGCCCTCCAGTCTCAGCAGGTATCAAGGAACTTCCTCCGAACTCAGCACACATCACAAAAGCTATCC
>NW_006929868.1:0-518 GCF_000298275.1 Orycteropus afer afer
CTAACCCAAGCCACGGTATTTTCAATCCCCTCATATGGATGTGAAAGCTGGACAATGAATAAGGAGGGCCAAAGAAGAGTTGATGCTTTTGAGTTGTGGTGTTCGTGAAGAATACTGAAAGTATCATGGACTGCCAGAAGAATGAACAAATCTGTCCTGGATGAAGTACAGCCAGAATGCTCCTTGGAAGGAACTTGTTTTAATTGTCTTCGACTTCAACTTGAATTTGCATATGAGCAGTTGATGGTCTGTTTCACAATGAGCTCTTGAACTTGTTTTGGCTGAAGATATTGAGCTTTTCCATTGCCTCTTGCCACAGATGTAGTCAATCTGATTCCTATATACTCTATCTGGTGAAGTCCACATGTATAGCCGCCACTTGCATTGTTGAAAAAAGATGTTTGCAATAAGTAGTTGGTCTTTCAAAATTCTATCATGTGATCTCCAGCATTATTTCTGTCACCAAGGCCAAATTTTCCAACTACCAGTGATTCTTCTTTGTTTCCAACTTTTGCATT
>NW_006929868.1:1779-4829 GCF_000298275.1 Orycteropus afer afer
CTGGTCGCTGTTCCCAACAAAGAATGAATCCGAAAACCTCCAGGGCGAGCAGCGAGCTGCTCGCTCCAGGAAGTATATAGTCCGGAAATGCCGTTCTTCCAGCTTGTCCCTGGAATAGCATTGCAGGTAGGCCACACCCCTGGGGAAACTCCCCTTGGGCAGACCAACCGCTTAGAACTCAGTCATGTGATCCATCATGGGAACACCACTCACAACTGGAGTCCAGCCAAGTTGACACATCTTCAACTATCACATAGGTACTGTTGAGTTTATTCAATTCATAGTGACCTTGTGTGACAGAGTGGAACTGCCCCATAGGGTTTTCTTGGCTGCAATCCTTATGGGAGCAGGTCACCAGGTCTTTCTCAGATGGAGCTGCTGGTTGGTTTGACCTCCAACTTTTTTGGATAGCAGCCGAGAACTTAACCATTGCACCACCAGGACTCCTAGAAGATACTGTTGTTGTTGTTATGGTGTTAGGTGCCATCAAGTCATGTCCAGCTTATAATGACTATTACAACAGAATGAAACTCTGGTAGGTCTTGTGCCATCCTCACAATTGTATGCTTGAACCCATCGTTGCAGCCACTGTGTCAGTCCATCTCATCAAATGCCTTCCCCTTTTCACTGACTCTCTACTTTACCGAGCATGATATCCTTCTCCAGGCACTGCTCCCTTCTGATAGCATGACCAAAGTACAAGAGACAAAAAGTCTGGCCATTCTCACTTCTAAGGAGCATTCTGGCTGTACTTCCTCCAAGACATGCATTCATTCTTCTGGCAGTCCATTGTATTTTCAGTACTCTTTGCTAACACCAAAATTCTTCAGTCTTCCTTACTCATTGCCCAGCTTTTACATGCATATGAGGCGACTGATAATACCAGTTTGGGTCAGGTGCACCTTAGTCTTCAAAGTGACATCTTTGCTCTTTAACACATTCAAGAGGTCTTTTGCAGCAGATTTTCCAAATGCAATTCATCATTTGATTTCTTGCTTGCAGCTCTTCCATGGGCATTGATTATAGATCCAAGAAAAATGAAATCCTTGACAACTTCAATTTTTCTCCATTTATCATGATGTTGTTTATTGGTCCAGTTGTGTGGATTTTTGTTTTCTTTCTGTTGAGGTGTAATCCATTCTTCAGGACGTCATCAGCAAATGCTTTAATTCCTCCACCACTCATCTGTTAGTCTATAGTAACATGGGGGCTGCATGTTGCTGTGATGCTGGAAACTACACCACCAGTATGTCAAAGACCAGCAGGGTGTCTTTGACAGATTTCAGTGGAGCTGTCAGACTAAGACAGATTAAGAAGAAGGATGTCATGGTCCACCTCTGAAAAAAATAGGCCACTGAAAACCTTATGAACAGAAGATACTAGAAGGCTCTCAATATGGAAACTTGAGAGTACCAACTGAACAGCTGGCTGACCCATTCTGATGCCTCAACATTACATGTTTAAAGTAGTATATTTCATTGACTTGCCCAAGAAGTACGTCATTTCTTATATTAACTACATCTTTGACTTTTATTTATCATGGTATTTTCAATCACCTCATATGCATGTGAGAGCTGGACAATGAATAAGGAAGACAAAAGAAGGGTTGATGCTTTTGAGTGGTGGTGTTGGCAAAGAATATTGAATGTACCACGGACTGCCAAAAAAACTAACAAATCTGTCCTGGATGAAGTACAGCCAGAATGCTCCTTGGAAGCGAGAATGGCCAGGCTTCATCTTACCTACTTTGCTCATGTTGTCAGAAGGGACCATTCCCTAGAGAAAGATATCATACTTGTTAAGGTGGAAGGTCAACAAAAAAGGGAAAGTCCTTCAACAAGATGGATTGACACAGTGGCTGCAACAATGGGGTTCTGGTTATCTAGTACTGCTCAGACAAGAATATATACCACATATGGGATGGCCTTAACAAACAGGAATTTTACTCTCTTATAGTTTGGAGGCTTTCAAATTGCCTGGCTCTAGGGGCTGGGTGAAAGCCCCTCAACCTTGAGCTTCAGCTCTGCCTCCTGCTCCCAGCCCACTGGAGCTAGAGGCTTTTCTTCACTCAGACAGCTGCTGGCTGCTGAGACTGGTAAGCCCAAGGTTGACAAATAAAAAGCACAGTCCTGATGTTACCAAACCACATGGCAGGCTATTCATTCAAGGCTATTGAAAGTCCCAAGGTGGGCAGATCATGGTAGGCAGCTGAACAATGACATGGCTACACGCAGGGTTCAAGTGTGCCATAAGCTAGAGACTTTCCCCCAAAGCTTCTTATATACAGGAAGCAGACCACATCCCAAAGGCAGCTACTCAGCTGATTATGGTAGATCCCACCATGGAGTTGATTGCCAGTCTCATCATGGAGAATATCTACCACTAGCCACCCAGCCACTCAACCAGGCCCAGCCAAGTTGACACACAAATGTAACTACCACAGATGGGCTCAGGTATAGCAGGGATTGTGAGACTGGCAGAGGACCAGGCAGTATTTTGCTCTGTTGTACACAGGGTCTCTATGAGTTGGAGACGACTCAATGGCACTTAACAACAACAACATTGCTCATTTGCTTATTTTATTTCCAAAGTTTCAGAGAAACTGTTTGCTGATTTTCCAAAGATATGAGAGTTTTAACATTATAAATGTTATAAATGGGACCCACATATATGCAACAATTTTCTTCTCAATCTGCTCTTATAGTACTTAGCAGTGGTTGAATCTTTTTCAAGCTTTTTATGAAGCTTTTTCTTGGCCAACAGAGCCATTGTGTACAAGCAATCTTTCATTGTGTCCTTATCAGGGCAAAATAGGATATTTCACTAATGTCCTCCACTGAATTAACTCAATACCTCAAAATGAGTACTCATGACGACATGTGACAGACCCTGCATAAAAACACTTTCATCAGCCTCAGTCAACCCTCTCCTCCCATTATCTCAGAACTATGACTCACACAATAACCAGCTGGGAGTACATACATCATCATCATTTTAAGTGAGTCTCAGACATGAAAAGGCATTATTTTCCCAAGAGAAGGACCATTAAT
>NW_006929869.1:0-2421 GCF_000298275.1 Orycteropus afer afer
AACTTTACTGTATTATATGTTTTTATGACACAGATACTATTGTGATGTATTTTTCTTGCATGTTAAAAATAAATCATATTTCAGTGATGAATAAGGCACAGACAAATCATATCTCTCAGAAGAAGAATCTAATTTATTTGTTAGATGATATGTATCAAAAAGAAAGGTGAAAATATTAAGGTTACCTCTGATCATAATTAATTATATCAATTATATATTCATTTTGAAGCAAGAAAAGACCAGAGTATCACAACAAAGCTTAGAAGAGTTTCTCTTAAGAGAAATGTTGTTCATAATATGTAGGGGATAGAGAGATGATAGACATATATAGATAGATAGATAGATAGAAAAAATACAGATTTTTGTATTAAATGCTAGCAATGATTCAAATAACTTATCCAACCATCTGTTCATAACGCTACAATTTTTAATGAAACAACAAGTGTCGACAATGGGATAACTTTCCTAGTTTTATTTTTATTACTTTACAGTGCATTTATGACTCATATCTTTAAAGTGAATAAAATTATCCTATTATAGTATGGTTTCCAATATTTTCACTTGGCTTAAACAACAGATTAAGTGAGCATCCTGTTGAGAAATTGCCAGAGACATTCAATGAGCCATACATCATTAGCAGACAATCATTATTTCTCATAAATCCCATATTTATTGGTGCTATTTTGGATTCCAGAAGGTGATCATAAAATTATCTTGGTTGTGTGCTGGCACAGTAACAAACAGGAATTGCTGTCATGAAATTGTTAGACTGAAGCTATATCTCATAGTCTGAAATAGATCCTAATGTTGAAAATAGCATCCAGGAGTATACCCCTCACCAAGCAACTTGACACAAACAAAGAAAATGATAAGAAATATGTTAAAATTTATTTGGATTGTCAGGTACATTATGGAAAGAATGCTGGATTCATTTTAGTTGCTTCAGAATGGCTTGAGCTAATTCTGCAGCCCTTTCGTGTCTTTGGTGTAGCATGTTATAGTACCAGAAAAACTCTGTAAAAGCAGATGGGCCTGCTCTAGTATTACCTGACATTAATTTTGAAGCTAAATGTCTCAAGATTTTACTCATTTGAAGCCTAGAGAAAAACAAAACAAAACAAACAAACAAACAAATATTCTTACACACAGATTTCTCTAAATACTGAAGTGTTAATGTATCAAACTAGAGTCATTGGTGAAATGAATTACTTCTAATCCGGAAAATGAGAGTGTTAATCACTTATGTACGTATTTCAAAAATTATTTGGGTGTATACAGACATACACACACACAGACCTTTGCTTATCAGTATAATAATTTTTCATATAGAAATTTAATTGAGTGAAACATTCTTAAAAACATTTGGTAGACAAGAATGTAGACATATGAAAACATAAATTAAAAATTCACTAATTAAAAAAGTAGTAGTAAAAATATACTAATATTTAATGAAATCTTACAATGAGTTTGGTCCACATTTATGTGTTGGCATTTATTATCAAACCCTGTCAACCACTACACTCCTCCAAACAAAGGTTGGGTAATCTACTTCTGTAGTGATACTGCCTTGGAAAACCAAAGAGGGGTCATCATGAGTCGGATATGCTTTAAGAGCAATGGATCAACCACTAATAAGTAAGTTCAAGTAGTAAGTTCATTTTGAAAATGAAGTAACTGAGCATCAGAAGGTGAACTATTCAACTCTAACTCATGACACAAGCTTTGAAGACAACAAAACTGACATTTTTTAATATTCATGAATGAGAGAACACCAAGATCATTTAGAATACAATTCTAAAGCATTCAGTGATATATTTAATTGCAAAACAATAATTCAGTGTGTCTGCATGTATGTAGATTTTGCATGAAACTTACTTCTAAACTAAAATGAGCATGAGTGTCCACTGTGTTTATAAAATCAACCAATGCCCAGTCCCCAGCTTCATTAAACAATGTGTATAATGGCTTTATTCTCAATCATTCTTGGGACTCCCTGTTGTCTCCTGGCAGGACTGGATTTATGGATGTGTGATTAGTGCATTTGCACAGGGACCCACACTCAGAAGAGCCTACAATTGGACTTTACTGATCTGCAATTGCTGTCTTGAAATTCTTGGAATTTTATCTTAGAATTTGTATTTTGTAAGCAAAGTCTGAAAGAAATAACGTAGCATGGACCTCAGGTGTCAAGCCTCAACATGTCTTCCGTTCTGTCTTCTGCTGTCCCATCCCCTGTGCTTTGGAGTTCAGCTGGCTTCCCCATCACTGTCATTGCAAGGGATCTCTCCCATTCTTCAGTCCCTAGGTGCTCCCCCCTCTGGGGTGTGGCATAGCAGTAGCACTTCCCTGTCCATTCTGGCAGTATTGAATATTTCACCCCAGATGCAACTCTAAAACTAGTAGTGCTCAGTCATAGCATAA
>NW_006929869.1:3476-4699 GCF_000298275.1 Orycteropus afer afer
TTTTAAATTATTTGGTTGTGGGTTTAAAAAACAAAAGAAACAAACAAATAAAAATGCTTCCAGTGTGAAGGCAGGAGAATTTATGGAACAATCAGTTTTTGAAAATATTCAGGCACTGTAGTCTTGCCCTCAAGGTGGGCCGATTCGTAGCTCTCAAGGAGGAATAAAGACCTGGTATAGCTGATTTGGGGCTCTGTTCAGGGCTGGGGAGCAGCCAGATGGGGGCTGAGATACAAGACTCTAAGGCCGCCAGCCAGCAGTGAACAGGTTAGTAGTCAAATGCCTTAAACACTACACCACCAGAGCTCCTAAGTCTTTTCCCAAAGCATTATCTAAAACTCTGTAGATGATGTGACAGTAACTTATTTATAGTAGAATATGGCTTCAGCTTCTTTTCACAAAAGCAATTTAAAGACCACAAACAATAATCCTTGAGGTGCTACTAATGTGTTAAATGACCCTGGGCTAAATACTTAATTTTTATTTTTCTTGCTTTAGTTTCTTCAACTTGTAAAATGTAGATGAAATGCTGCCATGTAGATTAATTAGTGTTCTTAAAATAGTGAACATTATTAAATGTAGTCAGAAGGAATAATTATACACATTGACAAAAGGGCAAGTTTAGGGCTAGCAGAAACTGTGTTTGTGGTAAGAGTAGCAAGGGCTCTTAACTTCTTAATTGTATATAAAGGTCTTTGTTACCTAAGAAGTCTGCTATTAAACTAACACTTGGACAATTTTCACTAATTCTTGAACATTGACATAAACCACACAGATATTTTGTTAATGTTACTATACAATTTGATGTAATTAATCCCATGATAGTAGAAAAAAACAAACAAACAAACAAACAAAAAACTAAACTCATTGCCATGGAGTCAGATTCGACTCATAGAGATCCCCCCTTGGGTTTCCTAGGTGGTATCTCTATGGAAGGAGATTGCCCAGTCTTCCTTCCAAGGAGTGGCTGGTGGGTTTGGAAAATAGTGCTAGGCTCAAAACAAATCAATGTTGTGCTAATTGTGCACCTTCTGCTAATAACTTACATGCTCTGAGACTTAAATTTTAATAACTAAAAATGCATACTTATCTCTTATTCATGACAGTTGTTAGGTTTCAGTGAAATGATATTTAATTAAAATATGTTTTGAATTGCAATGGATAAAAACTCATCACTACTATTATTGTTGTTGTTCTTAGGTGTTGCCTAGTTATCTCAGATT
>NW_006929870.1:0-482 GCF_000298275.1 Orycteropus afer afer
CTGTTGATCTTCCTATTGTTGATTTCTAATTTGATAGCATTATGATCTGAGAAGATGTTTTGCAGTATTTCAATGTTTTTAAATTTATCAAGTCTTGCTTTATGGCCTAACATATGGTCTATTGTGGAAAAAATTCCATGTGCACTGGAGAAGAATGTATATTGTGTTGCTGTTGGGTGAAGTGTTCTGTAGATATCTGTAAGTCCCAGTTGGTGGAGTATATTGTTTAGATCTTCTGCACCTTTATTGAGTTTCTTTCCCATTGTTCTATCTTTCAAAGAAAGTGGTGAATTAAAATCTCACACTATGACTGTAGAGTCATCTATTTGGCTTTTCTAATCTTTTAAAGTCTGATTTATGTATTTTTATGTTCTTTCATTGGGTCCATAGATATTTATTATGATTATATCTTCAAGATCAATTGATCTTTTAATCATTATATAATGTCCTTCCTTGTCTCATATGGTGGTTTTTGTCTTAAA
>NW_006929870.1:2442-4875 GCF_000298275.1 Orycteropus afer afer
TTAGACACAAATTACAATTGAATAACCATCAAAAAACTAAAAGCTCATGGACCAAAAACACACAATGTAATAACACAGGAACAGTAGCCATAAAAAGGGAAAAAAGGAAGAAAAATCAAGAAAACCTGCAATACCTGGGGATAGGGCACTAAGGGAAAAAAAAAAAATTAAAAAGTAGTGAAGGAGATAATAAATAAAGAAAAAATGGAAAAAATGCAAAAAGAAAAACAAGGAATGGGATTAATCATGAGAAATAAGGGGGAAAAGAAAAAAAAAATCAACCAGGCACAGGGAAAATAAATAAATAAATGCTGAAAACTAGGACCTGGTAGGGTAAGATTAAGAATAATAATAAAAAGGACAAAAGTATTAATAATATTAGTTGTTTAAAACAGACAAATACCAGCAAACTAATCACCAGAAAATAGAAAGCGGAAAAGAAAAAAATTAAAATAGAAAAAAAGAGAGAAAAAAAAAAATCGGTGGGGGACAGGGCAGGGCACCCAGCCTCCTTCTGAGCACACAGACTGTGATGGAGTTCCTGTAGGGCCAGAATGTAGGTGGGAGTGGCAGATGCCCACACCTCCCTTCACCAAGCTGGTGTGGGGTATAAGAGTAAGAAGAGGAATCTCATACCTTTTCAGTCTTGCAGGTCTCAAGTGTCCTTGGGGTTGCTGGAAAGCAGAACGTGTTCTTAAGTCCCAGGAATCTGTGAAAGAGCTGTCTCTTTAAATATCCAAAATAGTCAAGCTGATTTTTAAACCTTCAAAATGGCGGTCCAATGTGGACTGGCAAAAGTCTACAGTCAGCCCACCTTTCTCTTCAACTTCTCCGTTTGTTCCCTAACTACCGTGCACAGTCCTGCATACAGTCTCTGCCTAGAAGCGTGATTTTTAGGTTAATTCTTAGGTCCTACCACCCACAGGAATCTCCAAGCTTTCTGTGCCATCAAGATCACTCAGGATTGCTGCCAGACCTCAGCTCCGTATGTCTCCTTTCTTGGTATTTTCACACAAATTCTTCTGCTAGTTAGGGTTCAGTCCACTTCTATATCCTTCCCTTCAGGGCTCAGGGGTCCAAGATTATCTTCTGTGTCTGTGTTAACTGGTTTCCCTTTTCTTTTTTGAAGAGGGTCTGTGCAGTCTTTCTGCCTAGTCTGCCATCTTGCCGGAACTCCAGTAATTACTTTTACAAGAGAATGCAATTACTCCTCCAAATCTCACAGGAGTAAAAAAAATAGTTTGGCGTTTGCATAGCTTCTGAGCTAAATTCAGCATAGGTAGCCTGAGGAGATTGGAGGTTTCACCATTAAAAAAGAAAAGCTAAAGAAAGATACAAGAGTTTCTTCTTATTAGTATTATTTTATTTTAAAAGAATTTTATAAACATCAGAATTATCTGCACAATTCAAAAATGTATTACCTCAGTTTTACCCAAATACACTCAAATGGACTGTATGATGGTGGGTCTGTAATTCTAGCAATTCCTGAGGGATTTTTCAATAGCCCAGCCCTGGTTGCTGTAAACCACAGGAGCAAGGATTAAAGTAGTTTGACCAAAGGGTCCAATTCACATGTAATGGAAGAATCAACCTAAGCTTGGGGAACCCTACAGATAATGATCTCTTTCATTATGTGACAACAAAATTTCTTATGCTGTGACCAAAACTACAGTGTGGAAATTGATGTATTGGTCAAAGTTCTGTTCTTATTATCAGCACCAAGTCAGTCTACTGCCTCTTCTATGCAACAGCTCTTCAAATATGTCTTTCCTGCTTAGTATGATAGTACAACAGAAAGCAGTCTTTGACGAGGCTAACTGGCTTGTACAGCCTACAGTGTGAAAAACTAGTCGTTTTGCAATTTATTATTCTTATTCTTAGGAAGGATTATTATGCCCTACTTTGTGGTTGTTGTTTTTAGGTGTTGCTGAATCAATTCTAACTCATAATGATCACTTATACAACAGAACAGAACATTGCCTGGTACAGCACCATTCTCACAATTATCGCTACACTTGAGCCAATCATTGTAGCCACTGTATCAGTCTATCTCATTAAGGAAGTCGTTCTTTTTGCTGACCCTCTTCTTTACCAAGTATTATGTCCTTCTTTAAGGTCTGGTCCTTTCTGAGAATATGTACAAAATATGTGACACCAAGTTTCACCATCCTCACTTTTAAAGAGCATCTTGGCCACAGTTCTCCCAATGTAGATTTGTTCATACTCTGGGTGGGCTGTGGTATATTTGATATTCTTTGACAACACCATAATTCAAAGGTGTCAATTATTCTGTGGTCTTCCTTACTCATTGTTCAGCTTTCATATGCATATGAGGCAACTGAAAATACTATGGTTTGGATCAGGCACACTTTAGACTGCAAAGTGACGTCTCTGTTTTTAACACTTTGAAAACGTGTTTTGCAGCAGATTTGT
>NW_006929871.1:0-489 GCF_000298275.1 Orycteropus afer afer
CTGTTGTTCAAACAGAACAAGGGGACAATGCACAGTTTAAAATCAAGAAGGGAGAGCATCAGGGTTGTATCCTTTCCCCATACTTATTCAATCTATATGCTGAGCAAATAATCCAAGAATCTGGATTATATGAAGAAAAACATGGTATCAGGATTGGAGGAAGAATCATTAACAACCTGAGATATGCTGACCACACAACTTTGCTTGCTGAAAATGAGGATGACTTGAAGCACTAACGAATGAAGATTGAAGAATACAGTCTGAAGTGTGGATTACATCTCAATATAAAGAAAACATAAATCCTCACAATTGGACCAATATACAGCATCACGATAAATGGAGAAAAGACTGAGGTTGTCAAAGAATTCACATTGTTTGGTTCTACAATCGATGCCAGTGGAAGCAGTAGTCAGGACATTCAACGACATATAGTACTGGGCAAGTTGTCTGCAAAGGAACTCTTTCAAGTGCTGAGGAGCAGGGATGTTT
>NW_006929871.1:1199-2513 GCF_000298275.1 Orycteropus afer afer
TTATTATTATTATTATTATTATTATTATTTTAGCTCTGTTGCAGAATGATGTGTTTCTGTTAGGATTTATTTACCTGATATTGTACAGTCTATTTCAGAAAGTATAATTTCTAAGTCAAGTCTTAAAAATATTTTTTTGTCAAATCTCGCCTAATATAAATTCAGGAAAAAAAAAAATGTACTCAAGCTTCTGAGGAGTGTGTGTCATGCTTCTTGAATTTCCATTACTTTTACAACTCTTTGCTATTTTTTTAATTGTTTGGTCATTCTAGCTATGAGTTTAAATTACTGAATTCAAATGTTTATTGCCAAAATTTATTCTAATTCATAGTGAGAAACCTAGTTTTACGGAGATGTTACTATATTCTAGTACATACAACAGTGGATGACCTTGGCAGAGGAATGTAAACTCTCAAACCGATAGTAGACAAAGTGGAAGTGTATGGCTCTGCTTACTCCCAAAAACAAATAATAAAACTCCAAACCCCTTGCCACTGAGTTGCTTCTAATTCACAGTGACCCTGTAAGACAGAGTAGAACCTCCTCATGGAGCTTCCAAGATGGTAAATCTTAAAGAAGCAGATTTTCACATCTTTCTCCTGTGGAGTAGTTGATGGATTCATGCAGCCATCCTTTTGGTTAGAAGCCGAGCACTTAATCACTATGTCATCACAGCTCCTTCTAGCTCTGCTTAGAAGAAAGAGTTACAAAGAAAATGCTAAGTGTCTCCATATATGTGAAACTTTTTTTTAAAAAAAATTACAGTTGTTATTACAAATTTAAGAATAAGGGAAAACAGTGGTAAGGAAGCAGATTATGAAAATTTTCCTGATTATTGTAACTTCTTAATAATGGCATTAGTTTCATCCTTAATGTAGTAATGTCTCCATGACACACAAACACACACACACAAAAAAAAGTCTATAGAAATTAAATAGCCACCTGTCAAAGTAAGATTTCTGTATAAAGAAATATTCCCAATGTTTCTTCACTGATTTATTGTTCAGGCTAAAATTTCAAGTCATACAATGTCAGAGAAAGCAAAAATTTCCTTTGTTCTAAATATTGAAAACTCAGATATGTTCTCTGTTTTTAATCTTAGTGTTTTACTAGTAAAGAGTTAAAAAATGCAAATTTTACTTTAGTCTACTTGTAGATTAATACAACTTTATATTGTTGTTGTTATGTGCCGTTGAGTCAAACCTGACTCATAGCGACCCCTTCTTGGGTTTCCGAGGCAGTATCACTATGGAAGTAGGATTGCCCAACCTTCCTTCCGAGGAGTGGCTGGTGGGTTAGCAGGCAAGTGCCTTA
>NW_006929871.1:3363-4500 GCF_000298275.1 Orycteropus afer afer
ACCAGAATGGCAATAGTTGGGATAATAGGGAATGATAAGGTGCTGTTTATATTTTAATAAAAAGTATATATGATAGTATTTACTGGTGCAAAAAAGGACATGAGTGTGGCATCCTCTGACTTCCTCTGCTTACATGAAAGGGGAAAAGAATCAAAATCAGCAGCCCAAAGTTTATTCTTAGGGGGCCAATCATGCCACCCACCCTTTGATCTTTTTACCAATTCTGACACCAACTGTCTTTCCCACGGAACTCTTTACTTCACTGCTAGGTTCGATGTTGTTGTTGCTATGTGCCTTCAGTCGGCCCCAACTCATAGGCACCCTTCCTTGGGTTTCTGAGGTGGTATCACTACCGAAGTAGATTGCCCAACTCAGAGGAGTGGCTAGTGGGTTTGAACTGCCAGCCTTCTGGTTAGCAGTCAAGTGCCTTAGGCACTATGCTACCAGAGCTCCTGCTAGGTTCGATAACTAGTTGCAAAGGTCATACAGAACTCACAGACAATACTCATGGTTATGGGCCTTATTACAGAAGTAACAGATTACAATCAGGTTGAGGAATTCCATAGACATGACTCTTTGGGCTCTGACCTCTAGTCTTGGCCTCTGCCCTGATTAGGCAACTGTTACAAAGCTCTTTTACCTCTATCTACAGGTGTAACTCGGTGCACTCCAGTCCATCAGCAAAGGACCAACAGAACAAAACACTGCCTGGTCCTGTGCCAGTCTCACAATCTTTGCTATACCTGAGCCCATTGTTGCAGCCACTGTGCCAATATGTCTAATTGAAGGCCTTCCCCTTTGCCATTGACCCTTCACTTTACCAAGCATAATATAATTTTCCAGAGAACGGTCCCTTCTGATGACATAACAAAGTAGTTGAGACAAAGTCTGGACATCTCTCTTCCAAGGAGCATTCTGGCTGTACTTCTTTCAGGACAGATTTGTTTGTTCTTTTGGCAGTCCATCATACTTTCAGTGTTCTTTGCCAAAAACCACAACTCAAAAGCACCAACTCTTCTTTGGTCTTTCTTGTTCATTGATCAGCTCTTACATGCATATCGGGCAATTGAAAATACCATGATGTTTTTGTTACCTAGCTCCACTTTAACAAAAATACCACAAATGGGATAGCTTGGA
>NW_006929872.1:0-1297 GCF_000298275.1 Orycteropus afer afer
CCACCAGCCACTCCTTGGAAGGAAGGTTGGGCAATCCTACTTCTGTAGTGATACTGCCTCGGAAACCCAAGGAGGGGTCGCTATGAGTTCGGGCCGACTTGACGGCACATAACAACAACAACAACAAGCCAGGGACTGCATGGAGGACTGTACTGGTGGCTGATGAATAAAAGGAAAAGCAGCAAAGAGGGAGATGGGGTGAGCTGTGGACTTTTGCCTGTCCAGAGGGCACAGTCATTTTGAATGTTTACAAGTGGTTTGACCATTTTGGATGTTTAAAGCAACAACATTCTTTCAGATCCCAGGGACCTAAGAATAGGTTCCACTTGCTGGAATCACAAGGACATTTCAGATGCGAATGAGTAGAAAGATGCAATATTCCCCTTGTTACTCTTATAGCCCACACCTTCTTAGTGAACAGAGGTATGGTCATCCCTCACTCCCACCCACTTTCTGGACTGGCAGGAATTCTATCCCAGCCTGTGTGCTCTGACAGAGCCTGGGTGCCCTGCCCTGCCCTGCCCAGATTTTTTTTTCTTTTTTTTCAGTTTATTTGTTTTTGTCTATTTTAAAATTACTACTACCACTACTACTACTACTACTATTTTCATTCTTTTTATTATTATTCTTTATTCTTCCCTTCCCAGTTCTAGTTTTCAGATTTTTCTCCCTTCCCTATTCCTGATTCCCTTTTTTTTTTCTTGTGGTTAACTGCATTCCTTGTTTTTGCATTTTCCCATTTTTTTCTTCATTATTCTCCTACTCTACCTCATTTCTCTTATTTCCCCCTACCCAGATATTGAGGGCTTTTTTTGCCCCCCCCCTTTTCTTTTCTTTTTCCTTTTTTTGGTGATTGTTCCTGTGTGTTTATGTGGTGTGTTTTTTTGTCCACTTGCTTTTACTTTTTTGATGATTTTTCAATCATTGTTTTTGTCTAAGTGGGTGTCAGCAACTATGTCCTTATGACACAACCATACCCACACTTCCTGCAGCTCCACTTACTGAGTGAGAGCCACCAATTCCTTTTCCACCAACTGGCCAACAATAAATGACCACCAAGAAGAGCCTGACTCATCTTTAACTGATCTTCACAAACAGTTAACAGAGATATATGTATAGCAATGTCACAATGTCTCAGAGAAAACAGACCATCACAGTACACACAAAGAAGCAAGATAAAGTGATAGAAACAAGGGAACAGGATACAGACCCAGAACACATCCCTGAGGAAGAAGCAGCACTGGAACTCTCTGATAAGGAATTCAAAAGAATTATATTTAGGTATCTTCAAAGGATT
>NW_006929872.1:3280-4513 GCF_000298275.1 Orycteropus afer afer
AAGGATGGTTCAACATTAGAAAAACAATAAACGTCATCCACCATATAAATAAAACAAAGAGAAGAACCACATGATCGTATCAATCAGTACAGAAAAGGCTTTTGATAAAATCTAACTCTCATTTCTGATAAAAAAAAATTCTCAGGAAAATAGGAGTAGGAGGGAAATTCCTCAACATAATAAAGAGTATCTATGCAAAACCAACAGTCGACATTATTCTTAACAGAGAGAGACTGAAACCATTCCTCTTGAGAACAGGAACCAGACAAGGATGCCCTCTATCACTGCTTCTATTCAACATTGTATTGGAAGTCCTAGCCAGGGCAATAAGGCAAGAAAGGGAAATCAAACACATCCAAATTTGTAAGGAAGAAGTCAAACTATCCCTATTTGCTGATGATATGATCCTATACCTAGAAAACCCAAGAGACTCAGTCAAAAATCTACTGGAACAAATTGAGAGATTTAGCATCATGGCAGGATATAAGATCAACATCCAAAAATCAGTTGGATTCCTCTACACCAGCAAAGAGATTGCTGAAAAAGAAATAAGGAAATCAATACCCTTTTTACAATAGCTACCAAAAAAAATAAAATACTTGGGAATAAATCTTACCAGGAACACAAAAGACCTGTACAAAGAAAACTACAAAAGACTATTTCAAGTAACCATAAGAGATCTACATAAATGGAAGAACATCCCATGCTCATGGATAAGAAGATTGAACGTTGTGAAAATGTCAATTCTACCCAAAGCGATCTATACATTCAATGCAATCTCAATCCAGATCCCATCAACATTTTTCAAAGATATGGAAAAACCAGTCACTAACTTTATATGGAAAGGAAAGAGACCTCAGATAAACAAAGCATTATTGAAGAAGAAGAACAAAGTAGGAGGTCTCATACTCCCAGATCTTAAAACCTGCTATGCAGCCACAGTAGGAGCTCTGGTAGTGTAGTGCCTAAGGTATTTGACTGCTAACCAGAAGGCTGGCAGTTCAAACCCACCAGGCACTCCTCAGAAGGAAGTTGGGCAATCTACTTCTGTAGTGATAATACCTTGGAAACCCAAGGAGGGGTCGCTAAGAGTTGGGTCTGACTCAAAGGCACATAACAACAACATATAGCCACAGTGGTCAAAACTGCCTGGTATTGGTACAACAACAGACACATAGACCAATGGAATAGAATTGAGAACCCAGAAATAGATCCATTGACCTATGGTCAGCT
>NW_006929873.1:0-476 GCF_000298275.1 Orycteropus afer afer
GACAACTTCCAATTTTCCTAGATTCATACTTTGTACATTCCATGTTCCGATGATTAATGGATGTTTGCAGCTGTTTCTCTTCAATTTGAGTGGTGGCACATCAGCAAATGGAGGTCTAAAAAGCTTTACCTTATCCATAGGAGTAAGGCTAGGTTTACTCAGATGATGCAGCTCTTTCCCAGTCCTATTTTGAGAACCTTCTAACCTAACCGGACTCTTCATAAAGTTGCGCGGTAATGTATGAAACAGTGTTTCTTTGCTATTCATAAGGTTTTCCCTAGCTAATTTTTGAGAAGTGGATGGCCTGGGCAGAGTTTCATTGTGTTGTGCATAATGTGGCTATGAATTGGAGCTGACTCAACAACACCTAACGGCAATAATAACAACAATAACAATGATGAGGCAGTCTTCTTCTGTAAAGATTTACAGTCTTGGAAGCCCAATAGGGGTCACTGTGAATCAAAATTGACTTAATG
>NW_006929873.1:781-4816 GCF_000298275.1 Orycteropus afer afer
AGGTCCCTTCTAACAACATGATCAAAGGACATGAGACAAAGTCTGGTCATTCTCACTTCTAAGGTGCATTCCAGTTGTACTTCCAAGACAGATTTGTTCATTCTTCTGGCAATCCATTGAGTTTTCAGTACTCTTCACCAACATCACAATTCAAATGCATCAAATCTTCTTCAGTCTTATTTATTCATGTGCAGCTTCCACATGCATATGAGGTGATTGAAAAGACTATGGCTTGGGTCAGGTGCACTTTAGTCTTCATAAGACATCTTTTCTCCTTAACATCTAAAGAGATTTTTTTGTAGGAGATCTGTCCAATGCAGTACAATGTCTGATTTCTTGACTGCTGCTTCCATGGGCATTGATTGTGGATCCAAGTGAAATAAAATCCCTGACAACTTCAATCTGTTTTCTGTTTATTATGATGTTGCTTTTGGTCCAGTTGTGAGGATTTTTATTTTCTTTATTTGAGGTTTAGTCTATACTGAAGGCGCTCTTTGATCTTCATCAATAAATGCTTCAATTCTTCTTTACTTTCAGCAAGAATTGTTGTGTCACCTGCATATTGTGGTTTTTCAAGGAGTCTTCTTCCAATTCTGATGGTGTGTTATTCATGTAGTTCAGCTTTTCAGATTGTTTGCTCACTATACAGATTGAATAAATATGGTGAAAGGATACAACCCTGACACATGCCTCCCTGATTTTAAATCATGAAGTATCCCCTTGTTCTGTCCTCACAACTGCCCTTTGGTCTCTGTGCAGGTTGCTAATGAGCACAATTAAATGTTCTGCAATTCTCAATCTTTACAATGCTATCCATAATTCACCATGCTCTACATAGTTGAATGCCTTTGGATAGTCAATAAAACACAGATAAACATCTTTCTGGTATTCTTTGCTTTCAGCCAAGATTTATCTGACATCAACAGTGATATCCATTATTCCATGCTCTCTTCTGAATCTGGCTTGAATTTCCAGCAGTTCCATATCAGTATACTGCTGTAACCATTTTTGAATTATCTTCAGAATATTTTTATTTGCCTCTTATTTTAATGATATTGTTTGATAACTTCTGCATTCTGGTAGATCGCTTTTCTTTGGAATGGGCACAAATATTGATCTCTTCCATTCTGTTGCTCAGCAAGCTGTTTTCCATATTTCCACATAATTTTCACATATTTCCTGCACTGCTCCTGTTTGTTGAAACACCTCAGTTGGTATCCCTTCAATTCCTACAACTTTGATTTTCATCAATTTCTTCAGTGCAGCTTGGACTTCTTATAGCAATAGAATGAAAAAAGAATAAAGAATCAAAATTGACAGCTGAACCTAAAACACCAACAATTAGAAAAAGAGTAAAAAAAAAGAAGCTATTGTCTTCTGAAGAAAGGAAACAATAAAGATCAGAGTAGAAATAAATTAAGCAGAAACAGAAAAACAATAGAAAAAATCAACAAGACTAGAAGGTGTTTCTTCAAAATGATTAACAAAATCAACAAACTACTGGCAAATTTAACTAAGAAAAATGAGAAAGTGCAAATAACACAGTTAATAAATGGATGGGGTAACATGAGAACAGAAACTGCTGAGATAAGAAGGATAATAACACAATACTGTGAAAAACTACACTCCAACTAATTAAAAAACTTAGAGTAAATGGACAAATGTCGAGAAACCCATTGACCTACCTAATCTAACACAGACTGAGATAGAAAACCTGAGCATACCCATAACAAAAGAATAAATTGAATAAGTATTATAAAACTCCCTGTAAAGAAATTCCAGGCCCAGACAATTTCACTGGAGAATTCAGTCAAACTTTCAGAGAAGAGCTGACATCAAGTCTACTCAAACAATTCCAGAATATGGAAAATAATGGAGTACTACCAAATGTATTCTATGAAATAAGCATAACCATGATATCAATATACAGGTAAAGACACCACTATAAAGGAAAACTACAGACTAATATCCCTCACGAATACAGACACAAAAATCTTCAATAAAATCTTCACCAATAGATCTAATACTGTATCAATAACAACAAGAACAATAATAATACACCATAACCAATTGGCATTCATACCAGGTAATTAAGAGTGATTCAACATTAGAAAAAATAAGCAACATAATCTCATAAATAAAACAAAGAAAAAAAAACACATGACTATATCAATCAATGCAGAAAAGGCATTGTATAAAATCCATCACCCATTTCTGATAAAAACTCTCAGTAAAATGGGAATAGAAGAGAAACTTTTCAACATAGCAATGGGCATATACAAGAAATCTCCAACACTATTCTTAATGCAGAGAGACTCAAAGCATTCCCCTTCTGAATGGGAATCAGACAAGGATGCCCTCTACCACTACTTCTATTCAACATTGTATAGAAGTTCTAGCCAGGGTAATCAGGCAAGAAAGAAATAAAAGGCATCCAAATTGACAAAGAAGAAGTAACACTATCTCTATTTGTAGATGACATGATCCCATACATAGAGAAACCAAGACACTCAGAAAGAAAACTACTAGAACTAATAGAAAGATTCAGTAAAATGACAGGATACAAGATCAACATATAAAAATCAGTTGTATTCCTCTACACTAACAAAGAGATCTCTATAAAGGAAATAAGGAAAACAATATCACTTTCAACAGCTGCCAAAAAGATAAAATACTTAAGAATAAATCTTACCAGGAACACAACGACTTATACAAAGAAAACTACAAAACACTATTACAAGAAACTGTAAGACACATGTGTAAATGGAAAAACATGCCATGCTCATGGATAGGAACACTGAATACTGTGAAAATGTCAATACTACCCAAACCAATCTACATATTCAATGAAATCCCAATTCAGATTCCATCAACATTCTTTAAGGACATGGAAAAACCAATTACTAATTGTATATGGAATGGAAAGAGAGCTCAGGTAAGCAAACTACTACTGAAGAAGGTATGCAAAGAAGGAGGTCTCACACTTCCTGAGCTGAAAACCTACTACAGTACCATGGTAGTCAAAACAGCCTGGTATTGATAGTATAGACACATATAGAACAGAATTGAGACCACAGAAATAGATCCACCCACCTGGATGCACAGCTGATCCAACTGGACAGCTGATCTTTGACAAAGGTCCAAAATCCATTAAATGGGGAAGATAGTTTCTTTAACAGCTGGTGCTGGCAAAACTGAATACTCATTTGCATAAAAATTAAAGAAGATCCATACCTCACACCATATACAAAAATAAATTTAAGATGGATCAAAGACTTATATGTAAAACCTGAAAGTATAAAGTTCACCAAAGAAAAATAGGGACAAAATTTAGGGGCCCTAATACATGGCATAAAGAGACTATTAAACATAACTCAAAAGGCACAGACAGCAGAAAATAAACTAGATGACTGGGACCTTCTGAAAATTAAATTCCTATGCACATCAGAAGACTTCTCTAAAAGAGTAAAAAGAGGGTCAGTGAAAAAGGGGAAGACCCTCCATGAGATGAATTGACACAGTGGCTTCAATGATGGGCCCAAGTATAGCAAAGATTGTGAGGGTGGCACAGGACTGGGCAACATTTTGTTTGTTATACAGAGGGTCACCATGAGTTGGAGCCAAGTCAACAGCACCTAACAACAGCAACATAGGGACATTACAGGAAAGAGTAGAACTGCCCCCATAGGATTACAGGAGCAGTTATTTCTCCCCCTTGCCTCCAAGTGGCTGCTGGTTTCCAATTGCCAATTTTCAATTAGGAACCAAGCACTTTAACCATTGCACCACCAGGACTCCTTAATGAAAATGTAGAAGAGTATATTTTGCATATGAAAGGGATAAGAATTGCAGTGTTCTGGACAGACAAATTCCGACAATGACGGCCATCAATTCCTTCCTTCTCAGAATATATATGCAGCTTCTCATATCAAGGGGTAGAGTTCATTCTCCTGGTCTTGAATCTTGGTTAGGGTTTGTGTTGGATTGGGTTCTCTAGAGAAACACAAAAACCAGCAGAGTATATATATATATATA
>NW_006929874.1:0-605 GCF_000298275.1 Orycteropus afer afer
GCCTCCAAATTGTAAGAATAAACTCCTGTTTGTTAAAACCATCCCATTTGTGGTATATTCTTGTTAGAGTGGCACTAGGTAACCAGAACACTGGGAATGACAAGTTGAAGAGGAATGGCATGGCATTAATTATCACCAAGAGTGTTTCAAGATCTATCCACAAGTACAATGCTGTCAGTGATAGGATAATACCCATATGCCTACAAGGAAGGCCAGCTAATACTACTATTATTCAAATTTATGCACCAGCCACCAAAGTTAAAGACAAAAAATTGAAGATTTTTACCAACTTCTGCAGTCTGAGATTGACCAAACATAAAATCAAGATGTGCTGATTATCACTGGTGATTGGAATGCAATAGTTGGAAACAAAGAAGAATCATTGGTACTGGGAAAATTTGGCCTTGGTGATAGAAACGATGCTGGAGATTGCATGATAGAATTTTGGAAGACCAATGACTTATTCATTGCAAATACCTTTTCTCAACAGCACAAATGGCAGCTATACACATGCACTTCTCCAGATGGAGTACATAGGAATCAGATTGACTACATCTGTGGCAAGAGGTGATGGAAAAGCTCAATACCTTCAGCCAAAACAAGGC